>NC_091742.1:86182592-86484259 GCF_043380555.1 Nothobranchius furzeri
GTGTCAGTGAAAAACTCCACTTTGACTCTTTTCAGCACCGGCGTTCCAGAAAGGATGAAGACAACATTCCCATCAGATATTCAGTTCACAGAAAATGGATGAAAAAAGGTCTTGAGTTGGACTTATTTACATATTCAGATTACATGTTCTGATTTTTCTACATGTTTTTTGTTTAAGTTTTAATTTTAATTATTGATCATTTAAAGTATTTCTCTGGAGATAAAAACATAGAATCAGCAAATGTTGCTAAAAAATACAAAAAAGAGAAAAATAATAATTCATCATCATGATCCCGTCAGTCGCTTTCTACACAAACTGCTGCTTCAGGCTCTGAGGATCATCAGGACTCCGCTCATCTTCTCTCCTGGTCAAAGGTCACCAACATGACTCCCACCTGTAGAGAGAGGAGAGGAGGTGACTTCCTGTTTCCAGACTCTCTCCATCAGCTGTCAGTCAGTGATGCAGCACATCCTCCATCAGCAGCAGCTTCCTTTCAGCTCTCATGTTAACGTGTTGGAGTGAAGCTCACACACCTGCAGAGACTTTTAGCATCAAGTGTGTTTCCTCTGCAGGTGTGACTCCAGTCCACAGTGGAAACATTTTGCATTCTATGATGTCCCTGAAGACATCTGGATCAGACTAATGACAGAAAGACAGCTGGACAGATGTGCTGAGTGGACTTCAGCAGATGTTCTGCTCTGTAGAAAGACCACATGGCTCCTAAATGGAAGCCTGCTTTCTGAAATCAGAGCCAGTGATTTACAGGCTGCAGTCAGACTGATCTCAGAGCTGTGACAAAGATCAAAGTGATCAGCTGTTTCCTGTTGAAATGAGAGAACAAACAGTATGAGATCAGATCGGATGGAGACACTTTGATGAATGAGGACCACTGTCTCTATACATGTTGAAGGCTGTCAGCTGGAATCCAGCTTGATCTTCTGGAGACATGAACACAACAACACTCGTCTTCACATCAGCACAACAAGCTTCTGGCTCTATTCATCAAGCCTGTCACCATTTTCCTCTCACAGCTGGACTGAGGAAAGCAGCCACTGGGAAGCTGCAGCTTTACTGGAAACACTGGATCTTTGCTTTGATCCTAACTGGGTTTAGTCCAGTCCTTCTGACAGCAGCCTGGACTCACTCCACCCAGATACTGACCTCAGAGTCTGCAGGTTGTAGTCTGGACTCTCCACTAGATCCAACAGCTGTTCAACATCTGGAGCCTCCAGGCTGTTCCAGCTCAGGTCCAGTTCTGTCAGATGGGACGGGTTGGACTTCAGAGCTGAGGCCAGAGAAGAACAGCTGATCTCTGACAACCTGCATCTCCTCAACCTGAATAAAGAACAAAACCAGTAAACTGAAGCCAACAGGATGCAGGTTAAAACAGAAACATGAACTAAATAATTTAAAAGGAATAAATTATGTTTATCTTGTCAAAAGTACAAAAACGATAAAATGATCTCGTCTCGTCTCGTCTCGTCTTCCTCCGCTTATCCGGGTCCGGGTCGCGGGGGCAGCATCCCAACTAGGGAGCTCCAGGCCGTCCTCTCCCCGGCCTTGTCCACCAGCTCCTCCGGCAGGACCCCAAGGCGTTCCCGGACCAGATTGGAGATGTAACCTCTCCAACGTGTCCTGGGTCGACCCGGGGGCCTTCTGCCGGCAGGACATGCCCGAAACACCTCCCCGGGGAGGCGTCCAGGAGGCATCCTGACCAGATGCCCAAACCACCTCAACTGGCTCCTTTCAATCCGGAGGAGCAGCGGTTCTACTCCGAGTCCCTCCCGAATGTCCGAGCTCCTCACCCTATCTCTAAGGCTGAGCCCGGCCACCCTACGGAGGAAACTCATTTCGGCCGCTTGTATCCGCGATCTCGTTCTTTCGGTCATTACCCAAAGCTCATGACCATAGGTGAGGATTGGGACGTAGATCGACCGGTAAATCGAGAGCCTGGCTTTCTGGCTCAGCTCCCTCTTCCCCACGACAGATCGGCTCAGCGTCCGCATCACTGCAGACGCCGAACCAATCCGCCTGTCGATCTCCCGATCCCTCCTACCCTCATTCGTGAACAAGACCCCGAGATACTTAAACTCCTCCACTTGAGGTAGGACCTCTCCCCCGACCCGGAGGTGGCAAGCCACCCTTTTCCGGTCGAGAACCATGGTCTCAGATTTGGAGGTGCTGATCCTCATCCCAGCCGCTTCACATTCGGCCGCGAACCTACCCAGCAAGAGCTGAAGGTCAGAGCTGGATGAAGCTAGGAGGACCACATCATCCGCAAAAAGCAGAGACGAGATTCTCCTGCCACCAAACTCGACACACTCCACACCACGGCTGCGTCTAGAAATTCTGTCCATAAAAGTGATGAACAGAACCGGTGACAAAGGGCAGCCCTGGCGGAGTCCAACCCTCACTGGGAACAGGTCCGACTTACTACCGGCTATGCGGACCAAACTCACGCTCCTCTGGTAAAGGGACTGAATGGCCCTTAACAGAAAGCCACCCACCCCATACTCCTGGAGCGTCCCCCACAGGGTGCCCCTGGGGACACGGTCATAAGCTTTCTCCAAATCCACAAAGCACATGTGGATTGGTTGGGCAAACTCCCATGCCCCCTCCATCACCCTTGCAAGGGTATAGAGCTGGTCCACAGTTCCACGGCCAGGACGAAAACCACATTGCTCCTCCTCTATCTGAGATTCAACTATCGATCGGACCCTCCTCTCCAGTACCTTGGAGTAGACCTTTCCAGGGAGACTGAGGAGTGTGATCCCCCTATAGTTGGAACACACCCTCAGGTCACCCTTCTTAAAGATGGGGACCACCACCCCGGTCTGCCACTCCCTAGGAACTGCCCCCGATGACCACGCAATGTTGTAGAGACGTGTCAACCATGACAGCCCTACAACATCCATAGCCTTGAGATACCCAGGACGAACCTCATCCGCCCCCGGGGCTCCGCCGCTGTGTAGTTGTTTGACTACCTCAGCAACTTCTGCCCCCGAGATCGGACAGTCCATCCCCAGGCCTCCCAGCTCTGGTTCCTCCTCGGAATGCGCATTGGTGGGATTGAGGAGCTCCTCAAAGTATTCCTTCCACCGTCCGACTATAGCCTCAGTTGACGTCAGCAGCTCCCCATCCCCACTGTAAACAGTGTGAGCGAGTTGCTGCCTTCCTCTCCTGAGGCGCCGGACAGTTTGCCAGAACCTCTTTGGAGCCGATCGATAGTCTTTCTCCATGGCCTCACCAAACTCCTCCCACGCCCGAGATTTTGCCTCGGCAACTGCCACTGCTGCACCCCGCTTGGCTATCCGGTACCTGTCTGCTGCCTCCGGAGACCCACAGACCAGCCACGCCCTGTAGGCCTCCTTCTTCAGCCTGACGGCTCCCCGAACCTCTGGTGTCCACCAGCGGGTACGGGGGTTGCCACCACGACTGGCACCGGCCACCTTACGACCACAACTAGCAACAGCCGCCTCGACAATCGCAGAGTGGAACAAGGCCCACTCGGACTCAATGTCCCCCACTGCTCTCGGGACGTGGTCAAAGCTCTGCCGGAGGTGGGAGTTGAAGACCGTCTTGACAGGTTCTTCTGCCAGGCGTTCCCAGCAGACCCTCACTATGCGTTTGGGTCTGCCAGGTCTACGCGGCATGTTCCCTTGCCATCTGATCCAACTCACCTCCAGGTTGGGATCAGTTGACAGCTCCGCCCCTCTCTTCACTCGGGTGTCCAAAACATACGGCCGCAGGTCAGATGATACGACTACAAAATCTATCATCGACCTGTGACCTAGGCTGCCCTGGTACCAAGTGTACCGGTGGGCATCCTTATGTTCGAACATGGTGTTCGTTATGGCCAAACTGCGGCTTGCACAGAAGTCCAATAACAAAACACCGCTCGAGTTCTGATCAGGTGGGCCGTTCCTCCCAATCACACCCCTCCAGGTCAAGCTGTCATTGCCCACGTGAGCATTGAAGTCCCCCAGCAGGACAATGGAGTCCCCTGATGGAGCACTATCTAGCACTCGTCCCAGGGACTCCAAAAAGGGTGGGTACTCTGAACTGATATTTGGCCCATAAGCACAAACAACAGTCAGGACCCGTTCCCCGACCCGAAGGCGCAAGGAAGCTACCCTCTTGTCCCCCGGGGTAAACCCCAACACACAGGCAGAGAGTCTCGGGGCTAACAAAAAGCCAACCCCAGCCCTCCGCCTCTCACCCGGAGCAACTCCAGCAAAGTAGAGTGTCCAACCCCTCTCCAGGTCTCGGGTTCCAGAGCCAATGCAATGTGTCGAGGTGAGTCCGACTATATCTAGCCGGTACCGCTCAACCTCTGCCACAAGCTCCGGCTCCTTCCCCGCCAGCGAGGTGACGTTCCATGTCCCAAAAACTAGTTTTCTTGTCCGGGGATTGGACCGCCAAGGCTCCCGCCTTGGTCTGCCACCCGATTCACATTGCACCGGACCCTTCATGTTCCTCCTGCGGGTGGTGGGTCCACAGTTGGACGAGCCCATGTATCCGGTTCGGGCTGGGCCCGGCCGGGCCCCATGGGCGAAAGCCCGGCCACCAGGCGCTCGCTCACGGGCCCCAACCCCAGGCCTGGCTCCAGGGTGGGACCCCGGTAACCCTCCGGGCCGGGTACTCAGACTCTTCGTTTTAACCGCCATGAAAGATCCTTCGAACCGTTCTTTGTCTCACCCTTCACCTAAGACCAATTTGTCATGGGAGACCCTACCAGGGGCACTAAGTGCCCCAGACAACATAGCTCCTAGGATCATTAGGGCACTCAAACTCCTCCACCACGATAAGGTGACGGTTCAAGGAGGAGTGATAAAATGATGTTTAACATTTTTCTAAGTTAAAAATGATTTAAAGGATTTAACAAGCAGAAACCTATTTTTGTTCTAAAATGGTGTAACGTCCAGCAATGGTCAGTTTTAGGTACAGTTTGACCATTCAACATCTGGTCAAAAAGGAGACACGAGACTGCATGTGTTCCCTTTAAATCAGCCTGCCTTCATCCCATCAGCTGGAGCTCAGAGCCTCTCTGCAGCTCTGAACACAAGATAACGAATTGTCAACAATAATGTTCTCTCCTCAAGGTTCAAGCTTCCCTTATCGTCCTACAGGACTCTTCACGCCTCCAAATAAGTGAACACTCGCAGCTCGGATTAGTTGCTAAATCAAAGAATGATTTCTTAAATTAAATATGAACTTCTAAAACTTATAAAGTTAAATAATCATTAAATAAACGTTTGTTTATTGCTACTTATAATAATTATAATATAATGAAATGTTTTCATTAATCTGTGCTCAATGATTGAAGGTTGAAATGAATGTTATGTTATGATTACATTGAAAGGTTGATATATGTTCAGCATGTTAATATGACAAGGTCATCACCATTTGCACTCACACAAGAACAAGTAAGGTAAAGTTAAACCTTACAATATAAATCAGTTACAACCATGGAGGCATTAAACAAAGATCTTAATAAACAAAACTGGAAGGAGGTCTACGTCAGTGATGTCAACGCTGCATACACATCCTTCATGAAAATACTGTTGAAGTCATATAATGATAACTGCAAATTAATCAAATCTACAGGTAAAAGGGAAAATCAACCTTGGATGACTAAGGGATTAAAGAATGCGTGTGCAAAAAAGAGTAATTTATATAGGAGTTTTTTTAAACTGCAAACAAGGGAAGCAGATGATAGATATAAAAATAGTAAAATAAATTGGTAACAATAATTAGGAAGCAAAAAAAAAAAGATTATTATGGTAATCTATTGAATCAGAATAAAAATAACACAAAAGCTACTTGGGGAATAATAAACAGTGTGACTAAGAGAGAGAAAACAAAATCCAGAATTCCAAATCACTTAGTCAAGGACAAAAAATATATTTATGATGATAAACAAATCACTGATGAGTTTAATGATTATTTTGTAAATGTAGGTAGGAGTTTGATGGAGAACAAACCGATAATAGAAGATAAATTGACCACAGTGATTAGTTCTGTCAATAGTATTGTCCTTGACAAAGTAGATAAAGAAGAAATACGAAACATTGTAAAAAACTGTGGAAACAAACGATCAACCGATTATCAGGACCTGGACATGATAACTGTTAAAACCTTCATAGAATCTGTCATTGAACCATTCACTTACATTTGTAATCTATCACTTTCTACTGGAAATTTTCCTGATGCAATGAAAACAGCGAAAGTCATTCCTTTGTACAAGAGTGGTGATAAACATAGTTTCAATAATTACAGGCCGGTGTCACTGCTTCCACCGTTTTCTAAATATTGGAAAAAGTATTTGTATCAAGGTTGGATAGATTCATCGAAAAAAAATACTATTTTAAACAATGAACAATATGGGTTTAGAACTAAACATTCCACAGCAATGGCAATAATGGAATTAATGGATAAAATATCAACAGTAATTGACAATAAAAATGACTTTGTTAGTGTTTTCACTGATTTGAAAAAAGCTTTTGACGTCATTGATCACTCAAGGTTACTTCGAAAATTAAGTCAGTATGGAATAAGAGGTGTGGCTCATCAATGGCTTAAAACTTATTTAGAAAAAAGGAAACAGTTTGTTCAGATAAAGGACCATAAATCAAAACTATGTGAAATTAATTGTGGAGTGCCACAAGGGTCAGTCCTCGGACCAAAACTGTTCATTTTGTTTATTAACGACTTGGTAAATGTATCTAAGACACTCTGTACCATTCTATTTGCAGATGATACGACACTGTTTTACTCAGGATCAAATATTGAGGAGGTGGCTAAAGTGATAAATGATAAACTGATTAAAATTAAAAACTGGTTTGATATAAATAGATTGACACTGAATCTAAATAAAACAAATTTTATACTGTTTAATGATAAAAAGAACAGTGATGTGTCATTGGAAATAGATGGGATTGTAATTCAAAGAGTAAAATAAACTAAATTTATTGGAGTTCTTATTGATGAAGACTTGTCATGGAAATCCCATATTAGTTACATAAAAGGTAAAATTGTCAAATCCTTAGGAGTATTACATAGAGTTAAGTTTTTACTGACTATTCCTGGTTTGTTGGCATTGTACAATTCACTGATTGTTCCATACTTGACTTATTGTGTAGAAATCTGGGGAGCAACATACAAAAACTATACACAACCCTTATTTATTTTACAGAAAAGAGCTCTGAGAATCATCAATTATAGTGGCTGTAGAGATCCATCGAACCCATTGTTCATTAAATATAAATTACTGAAATTTCATGACTGAAAAGACTGGAAAATCATACAAACCATGCATAAAGCCAATTTAGGTACTCTGCCAACAAACATTCAGGGGATATTTGAAAAGAGAACTAGTAATTACATGCTGAAAGAAACTGATGTGTTTACAAAACCCAGATTTAGAACTAAAATGAAGCAATGGAATATATCTGTAAATGGTGTTAAATTATGGAATAACCTTAAAAGGGAAATTAAAAAACTCTGTCATTTAATATATTCAAAAATTGTACCAAATTGAGTGTACTAAATAATTACGAAAATGTAAATTAAATCAATGATCATGATCGCACTGGAATTTAGAACAGGAAAAAGTTCATAACATGAGAACATTAAAACTGGATCACTCTGGTCATCAGTTCTAGAGAAAGCTTCAGACCGGCCATCTGAAACAAAACCCCCTTTAACCATCAAAGCTTTTGACACATCATCAAAATCTTTTTGCACCTGCTAAGCTGATACAGCAAACGGTTCCTGCAGAACAAGCTGATATTATTTAGACTCCTTAAAGGCACAGTCTGCAACATTTAAATGTAGAATAACTTTAAAAATGTTTGATTTTGACCATCTGACCCAATTTTATTAAAAAAAAGTAAATAATCTTTAATATTTCAATTTTCTCCTAAGTCCCTCCCCTGCCCTGTAGAGCTCAGCCAATATTTCGAGTAACCCCTGGCTGCATCCCGGAGATCGGGGCGGAGCTAAATGTGGGCGGGGTTAAACGTTTAGAGGTGGGTGGAGACAACTATTTGACTGCTGCCCCTCTCTCAATGGAACCGGTAAACCGCGAGTAGCCCCTTTCTAAGGTTTAGAAAGCCCTAAAAACCCACAAAACTCATGTAAAGCATAACATTGGTAATCAAATGACTTGTTTGCTGGATGTCATGATAATTTTAAAGAGCAGATAATTACAGGCGCCATTTTTGATCCAATCTGTTCTGATTTTATTATTCTTTTTTCTACTTTTGTATGGTATGTGTATTTATAGCACATAGGTATTTGTGTCTTTTAGCTATACTTTTGGTACCTATATAAAAGGTTCAGGCATTTGATAGACTATTCTTTAAACCTGTCAAAACCATTTCAATAGTTGATTTTATCAATGCTGCCTTTATTTTAATAGTCATTTCCCAAGTGAGTGTAAAACAGTATAGACAGACACGGGTAAATTTGTACACTCAGTTAAATCAGCTACATTAAGAGGACCAGAGACTTAAATTGTGCTGATACTTCTTAAAACACGCCAGGGTTTGAGGCGGGGTGGTGAGACATTGTGTGAGACACCCAAGAATGCAGACTAAATTTTTCAAAAAAGGTAAATTTAATAGAGCAAACAGCCAACACAGGAATAAAAAAAAAGTACAAATGAACCAAAAAGTACACAAAAAAAAACAAGAGAACCTCCAAAAAAACAATGTGAGGAGGAAAAAGAATGCAAAAACTGTGACACTGTGGCATTTCAAAACCAGAAAACACCTTCATCTTCCTTTTTTCCTCAATTTCTCTGCAGAACTCCACATAGTCTGACTGAAAACTAAACATGAACAGGAACGGTTCCCTGCAATCATTCATCTCCTCTTCATCCAGGCCATCACAGAAGCATAACCTCTCCACTGCCCTCCGGCAAGCTTCCCTGTCCATGGTGATGACCTGGGGAAGGGAAAGGCTTCCTTTGAAGGACCTTGTGGTACACCACCTTGCTGCCTCAAAGGTGTCCTCAAGCAGAGAATTCTCCTAATCAAAAATAAAGACAACATTAAAATGACTGCTGTCAAGAGATTAAAAACATATTTTACATTAATTATGTATGATCTGAAAGTAATCTAATCTTTTAATTTAATCTAATAACTGTACATAATATAAGCCTTATTTTCAATGCTAACAGCTAGCCAAACAGCTGATGCTGATCAATACATTCCGATTGACATGTTTGCATGAAGTATTTTCATTTACAACATATCTCCCCAAAGCTATAAAAGTGTTCCTACAGGTTTCTTCAACTTAAGTCTGTTTAAGATCTTTCTAAAGCCATATAGAAAATTAATACCTATTTCACAGCACCATCAGCAAAATAAATAAATAAATCAAATTAAATTATTGAACTAGTTTTCATTTATTTATCTATATATCTTTACCAATATATTTTGACAAAAAACTGGGTGCACTTGGTAGAAGACCGGTTATATTTTTAAACAAATGGTTAAAAATATAACTGGATCTATCAGGTTTGACATTAGAACCTTAACAATAATTTTTGTTGCCTATATTTTAGTTTAATTTTAAGACTTTTTTTTATTATTGTTAATTTTATTACCCTAATTTCTTGCAGTATTTCTATTGTATAAAAGCAACAGTGCAAACAGTAAAGACACAAAATTGAAATAAATGTCTACAGTAAAGACACAAAATTGAAATAAATGTCTAAAAATAGCCTTTATTAATACTAATGCTTCTCTTTGTGTCATCACTTGTTTGGAATATTTTGATGAACTTCAGAAGAAAAATGCAGTACAGAAAACTTACATCCAACACAAATTTTAAGACCCAGATGCCAAAATTGAAGGGTTTCTCCAGTCTTTTAAAGGTATTACTTTAAAATTCATAAATTCAATGCTTTTAAGACTCCGCGAGAACCCTGTAAACATTTCTCCTCAAAATTAAGTCGCCCCGCATGTGTAAAATGGGCTATATGTATAATCTAAAACTCATAATGGGGAAAAAAAACCTTTAATTTCCAAGTTTATAAAACGTTCGCCCAACATTGGTCCTCGATATTGTTAAAACAGAGAAAGAAAAATCCTGGCTTACCTCCATTTTGGCAGCTACTTCCCTCTGTCCCGGCTACAGCATTGCACACACACGCATAGCGGTTTCCTGGTTCCATTTAGAGAGGGGCAGGAGTCAAATAGTTGTCTCCGCCCACCTCTAAACGTTTGACCCCGCCCACATTTAGCCCCGCCCCTATCTCCGGGATGCAGTCAGGGGTAGTTGCTCCGCCCACCTCTAAACGTTTGACCCCGCCCACATTTAGCCCCGCCCCGATCTCCGGGATGCAGTCAGGGGTAGTTGAATATTTCTGCAAGCCTAACGCGTTGACCAATTGCGCTGCGTTTCCACCAGGGGGCAGCTGTCAATCATCGAGCACGAGCAGCAGGTCTCAGTGTGCACAACAGTGTCACGCGCCTCACTCGGCTTACTGCAGAAACATGGAGCAACAAAACCCCAAATTACCGATTCCTCGACTGCCTTCCACGTCTCAAAAAACATTTAAAAAGTTTAAAAGCCCTTCAAAAGTGGCTGTAAGACGTTTAAGACAGTCGAGTAGAATTTACATTGGAGATTGTTTTACACACGATGGAGATTTTCGTGATCTACACGGCCTGAAAACGGATGAAGAGTTGGCAAAGTATCTTTTAGACAGGTAAGTTATTTATTGTTTTCGGATAAATTTACTTATAATCTTTCTTTCACTGAAAGGAGTAATAGAGCAAACAAGCTTTGTATGCTTGGTGTCCTATTGGCTAATGTAGCATTAGCTTGAATGCTAAGTCGACATGAATCGATGTTAGTCAAACTATTTATGCTATATTTGGAAGAAGTTTGAGTAACGAAAGGGGATTTTAGTTTTTTGTTTATATGGGAGCTAATGATTAGTGTGGCGTTTAACTATAGGCCACATCAGTATATTGTTTTAAGCTCTTGCTTATAACTTCCCCGTTAGCGGGGTTCGGTTAGCATCTTGAAAGCTGATTTAGGTGTTTACACTTTCCTGAGCTGCGTGTTTGATTAAAATGAGTAATCAGCAGCTCATGTAGCACTTGTAGAAGTCTGAGGAGATGATTCAGCAGTTAGAATTAGGTGTGATTGGTCAGGAACCTATCCGAAACCTTACGTTTCCATTAGCACTGAAAGACATATTGTGCTAACCTGGGTGGGCCACGTGTACAGATTACCGTCTGAGTTTGTGGTCTTACCTACGTGAAAACTCCATATTAAAATAAAAGGAATGATAATCAGCTCGTGCAAAAATCTGTGAAGGCTGGGGAGACTTGTTTAGCTTGTGATCACTAATTTTTGGGCTTTGTTTTTTACAGTCATCAGTCCAAATATGAATTATCAACATCTACACCATTGAAGCGCCAACTGTGTATTTCTCCAACACCAGTGCCAGCTCTGCCTAGCATTCATGGAGAATCATCTGAAAGGCAAATAGCTGCGTAAAAACCTCTACCAGGAATATTATAATTTTGCCTCTGTTTGTTTTAAGTTAGTGGTGGATTATTTTGAAACAGTTCTAGAAATGGGATAATGAATGACTATAAAAAATGTATAGAAATAAATAGTAAAACTACATTTTATATAGCGCCTCTCAAGATAAAAATCTTGAGACACTTCACAACAACAAAATTAAACATATTTTAAAAATTATATTTTTATTTCAAAGTTTATGAGAAAAAAATAACACAATTGTGTTTTTAAAATGTAAAGAGAGAGACAGGAAATTATTTGTAAAGAAGGAATTCAGTGGATACAGAGAAATGCGTAATAAGTAGAGTGAGAAAAATAAGGAGAGGGTGATGATGACGGCCAATAGACGAGGTCTATTACCTTCAAAATGACAAAATATGTATTGATTTTAATCATATTCTTGTGCTTGTATTTTATTTTCATAGGGATGATAATTTGGAGGAGGTGATGGAACAAGGTGAAACTAAAAAAGAAGGATCTTCACAAATGTAAGTACAAGGTTGTATCTGTATACGGCTGTCACATTTGTCAGGAAAAGTAAACAATAATTACTTTTTTAGGTTATCTTGTGTGGGAATTGAAGCAAACATTGACGAGGAAGAGTTAAACAATATTCAAATCTCTGTATAAGTATTCAGATGTTAATAAAATGTGTCTAATTTTCCATACTAAAAACTTTATATTGTGTATATTCAGGATAGAGTCATCAGATGACACATGGTCACCAAACAGAGAACCAGAAGTTGATTCGTCTTCAGAGGAGGACGAAACCATCGAGATGGACAGCGGTACTGATGACAGCGGTGATGAGGACTACACGCCTTATACACACATAAGGTAATTCCTTTCGTTTAACATTCTATAAAACTGCAATAGCGCATAGTTAATAAAAAGCTTTTGTTCACAGGACTGGAGCAGCATTACAAAAAACATTACAACTTGAGACTCTGCAAGAAATTAACATAGAGGATACAGTTCATGACTGTAATATCCCAGAAGCAACTGACCGACGTTTGACAAGCAAGAAAGGTCTTCCTCGACGCTACAAGCTAAGGCCTGAGGATCCAAGGCGTTACGGTTTGCTGTCCGGAGTCCCTGCACCATCAACAGAGGAACTTCTACAACACCTACGGACTTGCGGTGATGGTAAAATAAAACATTATCTGCCTTACATCTTCCACACAATAGTCCATTGCTAATTGAGTTTATTTTTTATTTACAGGTAAAACTTTGCCACAGACATAGGTGTTGGGGGAGGCAAGAGAAAACCCAAAACCTTCTTTATTTTTGTTTCCTGTGTTTTTTTTTTTTAAATAAAGATATATTTTGGGGAAATAAGGACTAATAATTTAAAAATGTATGTAAAATGTTGGAGGTAGACATAACTTTTTGTTGTTGTGCAGGAGTTTAACATTTATGGTATTTTTACAAATGCAACACAGAGTTGTGCTTTAGAACACTTTATTAGAGCATCAAACAAAAATATATAAAAACAAACTTATGTAAAATATCAAATATATACATTTATTTACAATCGTCTTGGAATAAAACCAGTGTAGTTACCATTGGGGTCAGGGAATTTTGCAGAATAAACTCCTCCATGTGTGGTACAGTTGAAATACATGTCTGGGGAGGCTGTTGGCAGCATTTCTTTTCCAAATCAGTTGGCGTATCTGCAGTGGGAGCATACACACCATGAAGGTTGATTGGGTGTTGGAGGTGTTGTGGCAGGTGGACCAGAGAGGGCAAGTACATCAAAGAGAACACCAGGGTCTGTCCAGCACCATGGTAAGGATGTCAATAGCCTGCCGAGGGTTCAGGTTCTGTATGTGTTGCTACAAAAGTGGAAAGAGATGCTACAGCAACAGTTATGCTTACACGTTCAAAGTCTATTCGCTCGGAACAAAGATTCCGAACTCGAGAGAGATCTTCATCTCCAAGGTCCACAGCTGAGTGTCTCACACTTCTTTGGCCTCTGGATGCGCCGCGGCCTCTAGACACACCACGGCCTCTGGATGCACCACGGCTTTGAGATGATGGTGGGCATCTCCTTTTTGCACCACGTCTTGAGTGCAATAGGAGGTTCAAACTCTTCCTCAGAGGATTCCTCAATCACTGAACTCTAATTTAATAAAAAAAATTATACTAATATAAAAAGTACTCTTGCATATTAATCAATTTTGACACAGATCAGGTTTGCATCTAAAAAATTTGGGCTAAACCAACAATAAACAGAAACCCTATGAAAACAACCATGATTATAGGAGGACTACACAGAATGCAGTGTTTATTCATGACTTCCACATAAATTATTTATATGCTTTGATATATTCATCCCATCTTGAATGGCAAAGCAATTAAAAATTACTTGTAATAAAATGCTAACAATTTGATAGGATTAATTTTATTTACAATATAGATTGCCAACTGTTACTGGTATTTTAAAATATAAATATATTTATAGATATTCTTTATAAAATGCCTTTTGTAAACAGTAAGTGTTTAATGTGCTGGTTAAATACAACTTTCTTACCTCAGATAACTCCATTGCTAACACTAGCTCAGCTCTATTACAAGAAGCAATGCTCCGATGTTGACTCTGCTTTTCCTGCGCGTGCACATTGGGAGGTGTGGCTTTCGGCTCTTTCAGGAAGGGCGGGGGAGTGAGCAACAGCCGTTCGAATTTAAAAATCTCCTCCTCCTCACCCTGACTGCGTCATCCTGCGGACTGTGCCTTTAAGAGTCCCAGACGCGCGGTTCCATCCATCTGTCGTGACTCGAGACATCTCTGGACTGGAGAAGTCGGTGCTGTGGTCAGTCTACTGGACCTGGGTGCCAGAGGTCATCCGACATCTCTGACCTTCAAAGAGGGTCTCCGAAAACGGGTGAAATAGACACACAGACAGCGTCTGATGGCTTTTGATAATAATCAACTTCATAGCTTAACGCAAACCAAATTCTTTTACATCCAGAACTCAGCTCTCCTAGATACGGAAGTTCTGATAACATTGCATTCACACATAGGTTTCATACATCACATCTAGTTCCATCCATCACAGTAAATGTTAGTTAACCTGTCATGTTTTAATTGTTGGTAAAATAAATTATTACTTTTATAAACCTGACTCTTTTCTGAATCAAAACGAAGTGTGTACAATCCCTTAATAAACAAAGAATCCTAGAATCTTCTGATTAAAACACAATAAGGACCAAGCAGGTTGATATTCTATATTTAGATAGAGTATCACAGCTTATTGGTCACAAGTAGAGGTAATATATATATTGAGCTCTTAAAGCACTCAATTTACCAAACCCTACAATGGTCTCATTTAAACTTTTGAAACAACCAAAAAGTTTTTCGGTTAAAGTTTCAAACTGAGCTAATTTCTTTTCTCTTAAGAATGAGTGAATGATTTTAGTTTGTTAAACACAGAAAAACCTCCAACAGCTGCAGAGAACTGACCTCAGAACCTTCAGTCTACAGTCTGGACTCTCCAGGAAACCACAGAGCTCCTTCACTCCAGAATCAAACAGGTCGTTACCGCTCAGGTCCAGTTCTGTCAGATGGGACGGGTTGGACTTCAGAGCTGAGGCCAGAGAAGAACAGCTGAAATCTGACAAGCTGCAGCCCCCCAACCTGAATAAAGAATAAAAGCAGTGAGCTGAAGCCAACAGGATGCAGGTTAAAACAGAAACATGAACTAAATGAAACTTTAAAACTCTTCTGAATGTTCGTTCTGTGTTTTGGTTCATAATTATGTGCGGGCAGCAGAGGGCAACATCGTCCTCTGCTGCCCACACATAAACGGAAGTGACGCCACGAACAGCTGGCGGCTCCGACAAAGGCGGATGTTCCGGCCGAAACGTGCCAGCCAAAGGTAAACAAACATCAAATTACCACACTGTATTAAATAAGAAAAAAGAAGATGAATCAAACTTTATTCCAGATAAAAATGTGTCCATATCACGAGACACCGAAGATGAAATAATAAATAATATAAACAAAGACAATAAAAGTATAAAATGTGTAAAACAAATCAAACTCATTCCCATCACAAAGCATGAAGGCAGTTGTTCCAGTGTTTAAAAGGCCTGAGGAATACCTCGTGTCTCTATGTTAAAGCTGACAGGCTCCGACTACAATGTTAGCTGTCAAACTCAAACCACGCATGAATTTCTACATGTAGTTCCTCAGTAGTGCATGAAAGGTAGGGACGTTACTCCTGACTAACATCTGACCTGCAGAAGTCCATGGTGGGAGGAGCCTAAGGAGGATTCTAAATGCATCCTGATAAGCTACTTGTAGTTTCTTCATTCCAGCCTGACTAAGTGCAGCACAAGTGGGTCGTATAGAAGGGAGTACAAGAGGAAGGACAAAGGGCCACTTTAACCTGGTCTGAGCACATGCCACAGTTACTGTACCAGAGTGTTAGCCTGCAGGTACGGCTTACAGCACTGTCTCTTTACATCCTCATCATCACACACATGACTTCTTAGAATGGCCCCACATATCTGACTTCTCACCACATCCAGGACTTGGTTCATTAAATAAAAGATGGAAAGCTCAGCTTCTGATCCTCTTTAGTTGCAGCAAGCATGACAAGACTCTTTTTAGGGTTCAACATGATCCAATCCAATCCAATTTTATTTATAAAGCGCATTCACAAGGCATTACAACCAAACAAGGCGCTGTACACTAAAAATGTTGGTTAATTAAACAGGCGTTATATAAACATGTCGAACACAGATAAAAGATAAAAAGGAAATACAACAAAATTCCCAAAAATAACAGCTAAAAATCAATAAGACACAGGGTGAAGTAAAAATAGGAAAAAACATTTTACAAAGAACCTCAATAATACGGAAGTCGATAATTGTGGGGTCAGTTTATAAACAGTGCAGATGTCAGTGAGGTTCATAATTATGTTGTATAAGCTAGGTTAAAGTAGTGAGTTTTCAGGCGTGATTTAAAAATGCTAGCTGTTGGTGCTAGCCTCACTAGCAGTGGTAATGCGTTCCACAGTTTCGGTGCACAGACAGAGAAAGCCCTTTCTCCACGGCTTTTTAAAAGTGCATTGGGAACAGCTAGGAGGAGCTTATCTTCAGACCTGAGAGCACGCGGCGGGTTGTAGTAATGGACCAGTTCACACAGATATGGAGGAGCTTGATGGTTCAAGGATTTGTAAGTCAGAAGCATAATTTTGAAGTTTATCCTGAACTGCACGGGCAACCAGTGGAGAGATTTCAGAATTGGAGAAATGTGTTGTCTTCTGTCAGCTCCAGTCAGCAACCTAGCTGCTGAATTCTGGACCAGCTGAAGTCTAGAAAGAGCTGCTTTACTGATGCCATATAAGCAGGAGTTAGAGTAATCCAGCCTTGAGGTGATAAAAGTGTGGACCACCGATTTCAGAAGACGTACACTCAGGATGTGCTTTAGTTTTGAGATGCGTCTTAGTTGGAAAAAACATGATTTAACTGTGTTATTGACCTGGGCATCCATCTTCAGAGCCTGGTCCATTTTTACTCCAAGGTTGGAGATTACAGAGGATACATTAGGTGAGAGATAGTTTAGGTCAGGTTGATGAGTAGCCGTGGTACTGTTAGGACTGAAAACGATTAAGTCAGTTTTGGAGTCATTGAGATGGAGGAAGTTGTCAGCTAGCCATTGCTTGACCTCAAGGATACAATCAGACAGAACTTTCGTTGATTGAGTTGGCTTAAATGAAAAGTAGATTTGACAGTCGTCAGCGTAAAGATGGTATGAGACAGCGTGCTTTCTGAAAATGGCTCCTAAGGGCAGTATATAGAGGTTGAACAGTAACGGGCCGAGAATTGAACCTTGTGGGACACCCCAACGTAGAGGCTGTGACTCTGATGAACAGCCGTCCAACATGACTCTAGCAGACCTGTTACAAAAGTATGACCTAAACCAATACAGGGCAGTGCCTGAAATGCCAGCCCAAGTGTGAAGTCTTGTGATCAAAATGTCATGATCGATCGTGTCGAATGCTGCAGATAGATCCAAAAGTACCAGAACCACATGGAAACCTGAATCTAAAGCCAGAAAAATGTCATTAAACACCCGAACGTGAGCAGTTTCAGTGCTGTGCTGTTCTCTAAAACCAGACTGACAGGTGTCCATCACCTGATATTCATTTAGATGTTTCACCAACTGTGCATAGACTATTTTCTCAAGGACCTTAGATAAAAACGGTCATTTGGAAATTGGTCGTAGATTAATCGGTGGGATCGAGGCCGGGTTTTTTCAAGATTGGTTGTAGAACAGCGTGTTTAAAGGCACGAGGAACTTCAGCCAATGTCAAGCTACAATTTAGAATGCGTAGCACGTTATTGCTAATTAAAGGAAACACCTCTTTCAGGAGTCGAGGTGGGATAACATCATCTGGGGAGCCAGAGGGTTTCATGGCTGCAACAGTTTTTTCTAGACAGGCCAAAGAGATGGGCTGAAAGCTTTGAAGTTGCACATGAGAGGGGATAAATGAATCTGGAACATGGTTGGTTTGGTGAATCTGAGCTCTGATTACAGTAATCTTATTTAAGAAAAACTGCAGGATTTGGCTACACAAGTCAGCGGACACAGAGGAAAATAGATTTTGAACTGGGGAAAGCACTGCATTTATGGTTTTATATAACACACCTTGATTGTTTGAATTAGCCGTGACAATGCTGGCAAAAAATCGATTTCTCGCTCCTCTGACTACTTTTTGATACTGAGACCAAGCCTCTCTCATGGCCTCGAAGGATAGAGTAAGCCTGTCTTTTATCCATTTACGTTCCGGTCTCCTGCAATTTCGTCTCATGGAACGAGTTTGTTCGTTCAGCCATGGGTCTGGCTTGGATTTCTTTCGACTTGATTTTAATGGAGCGACAATATCCATAGCAGCCAGGCAGGATGAATCAAGCACATGAAGTGATCCCTCAACTACAGAAGACGTAACAGTAGAATCATATGGAGCTGCGTTCAGAGTAAGAACAGCGGCAAAATCTGCAGCAGTATTGGGTGTGATTACACGAGAGAAGCTGGGACGGAAATATTCAATACGGGGGCATAGTCCAATTTCAAGTTAAACAAAACTGGTGAGTGATCTGAAAAAGTTGCAGGTAAAATGCCAAGATCACAAATTTCCAGCTCATGACAGAAAACCAGGTCAAGTGTGTGTGTATGACCATGTGTGGGCGCATTAACACGTTGGGAGAAGCTAAAAGAGTCAATGAGATCTAGGAAATCCCTTACCAAAGGTTTGTCAAGACAGCAGATATGAATATTAAAATCACCAAGCAAGAGTATTTTTCCATATCTACAGGAGGCTTCAGCCAGAAAAGCTGCAAATTCATTTAGAAAGTCCTTATTGTAAGGTGGTGGGCGGTAAATGAGAGCACATAATAATGTAGGAGAACGACCCAATTCAAATAAGCTCAATTCAAAGGATAATGGAGTTGATTGAGGGGTAATCGGAGTGCAGATAAGATCTGATTTGAATATAGTCAATAGGCCACCGCCCCTGCGATGTGCTCTTGGAATGTTAATGAAGGAGCATCCAGGAGGTAGCAATTCAGCTATTGAGGCTGAATCCCCAGGGGTGATCCATGATTCAGTGGCGCATAAAACATCCAGGCTATTGTCCTGGAAGAATTCCTTTAAAATAAAAGTTTTATTTACAACCGATCTGGCGTTGATCAGCGCAAAGCGAGTCGACTGAGTATCTGATTGTAGAGAAAGTCCGTTTCCATCAGATCTTGCGACATACCGCAGGTTGGCGGGATTTCTTCCCCGCTGAGTGAGCCGGCCAGAACAAGAGCAGCCGAAACGCGCGTGGGCACCCGGCCGGCGAATCATCCTCACATCCCGCGCGCTCATGCAGCTCCCCGCTCCGAGAGCTCCCAGCCGGCAGGACATCCTCGTTTCAGACGCAACCATGGAACATTCAGTTCCGTGTGCTCCCGGTAGCAGCGAGATCGGCCCAACACAGTTGAGATGACGCTGGATCCGCCACATCACAGTCATGGAGCAGCGCTCCGATATGGCCTCGCAGCGCCGGATCCTTCGGAGCTGAACGAAGAAGCCGCCTCGCTTCCCCCGTTTCCTTCTCCACGGTCTCCGAGGCAGCGGCAAACCAACAGGCATCACAAGCCTGAAGGCTTGGCTAATATCAGACTCCAGCGGCGGTGGGAACGCATGGGGCCCTAAAGTTAGGTTAGCGTCAGTCTCCAGCGGTGGTGGAAAAGCGGGTCCCGCAGTAGAATACTGGAGGTTGTCCATTCCAGACCGGATCGAGAGCAGGAAGTCCCGATCATACGCCAGCAGAGAATGAACACTATATATCGAGTAAACCATAAAATAGAAAAGAAAAACAAAAAAGGTCGGGAGCCGAGCAGACACGCAGCCGATCAATGGCGCCATCTCCACATACACACACATCTCCATGATGTCACACTGTTCACCATAGCTAGCAGCTGCTGCATGCCAGCACTGTAGGTACACAAGAGGACGAGATCATCTGCATACATTCAATGATTTACAAGGAGGTGGCCCACCAAGCACCCAGTCTAGCGATCATTCAGAGCATCAGACATCAAGGTACAGCTTAAAGAGGACAGGAGACAAGACTCCACCTTGTCTGACTCCATTAGATACAGTGAAGGCTTCAGAGACTTCCATTCCCCACTGAACCTGCATCAGTTAGTGAGAGGACCACAAATGCTAAATCCTGATTCTATCTGCAGGGAGCCTCTACTTTGTAGTTGTAGGTCCAGTTTATGCTGATGAACTCTGTCAAAGGCTTTGGAGGCGTCTAAAAACACATAAAAACAGATGGATTCTGTCTCAGAGACTTACTTCCAGTTTCCTTTAGAGCACAGATACATAAGTCAGTACTACGCTGACTTTTAAACCACACTGATGATCAGTTGCTGCTATAGACTCTTGAAGTCTTTCCAGCAGAATCTGCTCAAACACTTTAGACAACCGTTGCCAGGGCAACTGGCCTGTTTTATCCATGCAGGATATTCTTCCAGTTGTTTCTTTCACCACAGGAAGTAAAAGAACTGATACCATGTGATCAGGTCAGATAGCACGCTTCAACAAACCAGTAAAGCACAATGAGAGGAACACATGGACTCTTCCACTAGCATACTACATGTGCTCTGCTGAGAACTGCTCAAGGCCACACGCTTTGTTTAATGACTTTTTCTCAGTAGCAAGACGGACTTCATCAGCTCAGACAATCAGGCCACAACTGTAGTGAATATTGAACCTTTCACTATTGACACAGTTAAACATCCTGCAATAGTGTTTCCTCCATATTTCAGCTATATTCTATCTCCAGACACCCCATCAATCGTTGCTGCTAGCAGAGACCTACTGAACTAAACCATTTAAATACAATTCATCTATTTTATTAAGTCAGAAACACAAAAACACGATGAACTGATGTTTCATATTTTATTCAGTAAAAGTTATTTAAAGGTTCAAACAGAAACTTGTTTTTGTTCTAAGATGTTCATTTAAACTTTTGGAAAAATTGGAAAGTTATAAAAAAATTTCAATGTTTGACATGAAGAAAATATTTATTAATGATTTAATTCTGAAGAATGAGTGAATGATTTTAGTTTGTTAAACACAGAAAAACCTCCAACAGCTGCAGAGAACTGACCTCAGAGCCTTCAGTCTACAGTCTGGACTCTCCAGGAAACCACAGAGCTCCTTCACTCCAGAATCAGCCAGGTCGTTCCAGCTCAGGTCCAGTTCTGTCAGATGGGACGGGTTGGACTTCAGAGCTGAGACCAGAGAAGAACAGCTGATCTCTGACAAGCTGCAGCTCCTCAACCTGAATAAAGAATAAAAGCAGTGAGCTGAAGCCTACAGGATGCAGGTTAAAACAGAAACATGAACTAAATAATTTAAACTAAATTAATAATTTTATTTTTCTGTTATTAATCAGAAATGACAACACGCCCTTTATGGTTTCATTAAACCAAATGAAACAAATCCTCTGAAAATGAGCCACAGCCTGCTATTAATCCCAAATAAACTCAAGTCGTCACATCCTTGTTCACAAAAACACCAACCCAAAAACCATAGACATAGTAGTTAACAGAATCAGACAGGACGAAACTTTACACAAAAGAACAAACCTCACAGCAGATGACATGGCACAACTGATGGGATAAAATAAGAGCAACAATGAAAAAACGCAAAATAAACACACCAACAAAACCATACGCAACAGTTAGAAACAGACTAGTGCACCCAAAAGACAAGATACCAGCTGGACGTAAATGTGGAGTCGTTTACGAAATCCCATGCAAACTCTGCAATAAAACATAGATAGGAGAAACCGGACGCCAACTCAACACACGAACAATAGAACATAGAAAGGAGTGTGAGAAAGAAACAAGTCGAAAACACACAAGAGCAGCAAAACATGCAGCAGAAACAATAAAGAAGTCAGCCGTAACAGATCACTGCACAAGAGAAAACCATGTAATGGCCTGGGACAACACAAGGATCATAAACAGCGAACAACAGAAATACAAAAGATGGATAAAAGAAGCTATCAAGATAAGGAGACGTGGATGTGGGACCATGATCAGAGACGATGGGGTCTACACATTGGATCATACACGGGACTGCATCATCGGAGAGGGGAGAGCGGGCAGCAGAGGGTGACAACGTCCTCTGCTGCCTGCGGATAAACGAGTAGGAAGTGACGCCACCATCAGCGTCAGCTCTGAGGAAGTTTTGCAGTCGACAAACGAAACGTACGTCAGCAAGGTAAAGAAAAACCTTTCCTGTGTTTTAAAAAGAACCAAAAATGGAATAAGAAACTTGTTAGGTATTTTCATTTTCCCATCCAGGGTTACCTGAAGGGAAAGCTCACCACGCAGGGGTTGTATTATCAAGCTGATCAATTTAACCCATTTTATTAATTAAAAACCATTTAGATTTTCCAAAGTGGAGAGAGAGATAAACACACAAAAACTACATCAAGGGGCAGACAATGCAGAAAGTGTCAATGGCAACGCTGGAACAATAAGTGAATGACATTCAAAACAATAATTGGCAGACCAATAAAACCATAACATAACCTTCGGTCGAATTCAAAAACACCAGATGGTACCCAGACAAAATCGTGTTCCACACATCTAATACAGTATGTACCACTTTAAATGTAAATAAGGCTGATGAACTCTATTCGTAAGAACAACATTATCAACACTAGAAGGTGAAAATCAGTTTTTACCAGACAATCCTCCCTGTGGAAACATAGGTCATGTGCTATGAAAAGCAGAATAAAATAATAACACTAACACCACGATTAAGTGCAATACAAGAACAAACCTAGAACACACCAAACGAACACAAAATATTAAGTGATCCTCAAAAAAACTGTAATATAAGCAACACCCTGTAAGAAATTGGATGAATATAAAAAACGATCATAGATGATACATTTTAAGAGGACATCAATAAACTAGTTTTAACAGGAGAAACCTTCATTAGGAAAAAATATGGACCAAGGCACCTGTCAGGAGCCTGTCAACCATTCCTTTACCCGAAACACAGTTGATACTAAGCAAAACATGAACAAACATTGTCACAAAAGCCGATACCAATTTTTCTGCTTTAAGACAGCCAATCTATGAAGCATGGGAAGCGTCAGGGGGTTTCAGCATCTTCAATTGGGGCAGAGTCGAGGGTCAAAGGCTTAGCAGTGAGGATTTATGCAGGAGAGCACGGCGGGATGGCGTTGCACTTTCGTCGAGATGAAACAGAAGAATCCTAGTGGTTGGGCCGTCGATGTGAGGGGCTTTGTGTTTGTAGGTGGGGAAAGGGCAAAGGGTCATTACAGACCCAGACTCTCTTACTTCAGCTCGGATGTCCTCTTAGGGACGCCCATTGTGTGGCACACCAGTTGTGTGGCAGGAGAGAGAGAGCCATTCTGAGCAAAAGGCGTGTGTCAGCAACTTTGATGATGTAGCAAGAGGCATGTGTCAGCAACTTTGATGATGTCATAGCAACATGGGATTCTGTGACGGTGGGGACGGTGAGGGGATGTCTTTTTGGACAGGGAGCCATGAAACCAGATGGGAGATTTTTGGTACTGGATCTTGACATCGTTGGAGGCTGGTCACAGCGTCATGTGGATGGACCCAGGAGGGGTCTCAGCCACCAGGTGTCGGTTCCGTTGTTCCTCCCAACTGCTGCCGTTTCCCCTCGTTCCGTCAGGTGCTGAGGGGCGGTTCCAGGGTAGAGTGTGACCACCAAACATCAGCAGCGGCATGGTAAATGGGCCCTGCAAGCTCAAGGCAGATTGTTTACTTATCTGCCATCCTCGGTGAGCTCGTATGAGGATGGTTTCAGTCGTTGTTTTGTTAAAAAAGAAAAAAAAAGAAAAAAAATATATACGTATGCTTTTAAAGTCTAATAAAATAAGATAAATGGGGAAGTAATGTTTGCTTAAATGTAAATTAGTTGGAAACAATTATGGTGGAACTGTGTTTGGCAGTGGTAGGATCAGGACTATAAAAGGTGATGCACCAGCCGACGCCCGGTTTTAGTAATCAGACAATCAAAGGTACCAAACCTTGGTCCATGTGAAGCACTTTTGCTTATGTGGCAAGCCTGTGTGGAGCTGGCAGAGTCTTGATTCAAGCAGCAGGAAGGCAGCTGGTAAGAGAGAAACTTAAGAAACTTTATTGCTGGAGTTGTTTTCTGGTTGGCTGTAGCTTAGCCACCGGCCTACTAGCATGGTGATGTGGCATGGCCATATTGTTTGACATCAATAGTTTGCACTGCAAATTATCTTGAAGTGATGTACTATTTTGTTGGTTCTCAGTTAAGTATTTGTGCAATTTGAATTTAGTAAAATGTATAGTATGGGTTTGTCGTAACCATTTGCATTTACATGTTTCTTCTTTGAATTGTTTGAGGTTTTTACCTGCACAAGACCAACCACAATCCTAAGCCTTCTACAAAACAACAAAATAAAATGAAGACGACAAGGAATAATTGTGTGGTCCTTGAGTAAAGCCCAGTCATATAAAACTGCAAAGACTCTGCCATCCCTTTCAAGTGGGGATTCTACACAAGTTAAGGCAAGACTTGACAGTCGTAGTGGCCCTCTCAGCAATATGCAGCAATGGGAGGGATGTGATGAGTGACCTTGATGCCCCATCTGGTAGCAGCATGTGCATCAGGACCCCAATCTCCTTGGTTTCACAGTTTGTGGTGAGAAAGCACAAGAGCTCTGCGAAATCACTGTGGAATTTGAACTTTTTCTTCAGCAACATCCATCCATCATTCTTTTTGATCAGTCTAGTTCGGACCCCCATTGGGGCTGAAATTCACCAGAACTTGACCACCACAGTCCACACGGTATCATCCTAAGCTAAAATCAAGACCACACACACATGTGAGGTCAGCAAACAAACAAGCACTGAGGTGGACAGAAAATGCACGGAGACATACTTTAATGATTCAAACCTGACACTGCGTTCCCCCCAGAATGTAATTGTTTGAACAGCAAAAGAAAAAATAATAAAAACAGGAAGTTTTTAAAGATATGAAAGGCCCGAACACCTTTTTGAAGCAGAAAATCAAATCATTTTTGTCCACAAATCCCAATTGGGTAAGAATTCTGCTCACGGCAGCAAACTAAAAAACGAAAACAAAATCACTAGCCAGGACATCCTTAATTGTTTAAAGACATAGGGTCAAAACAAAACAGGTAAACATCACCCACAGAAAAGAAAAGGTAAACACATATTGCCCCAAGACGGAATGAACTCAAACAACATGAACGCGTCATAACATAAAACTATTCAGATAAGAAAAACTATCTCAGCAAAAGGACAGAGTGTCAACCACGAACCCCGGAAAATCTATTTTCTAACAGACCGGAAGCACTGCGTTCGCTTCAGAGTGGACGAATGGCCAAAAAATAAAATAAAATAAAAAAAAATAATAATAATAAAAATCTAGCTTTCAATAACCCGAAGATAGTCGAGGCTGGTAAGTGTTTGCTGGTAGAAACCAAGACTGCACTGCGCTGTGTAGTAATCCAGTACCAAGACCAAAGAAAATATCCCGCTAAAATAAAATAAAACAAAATAACCAAAATAATAAAACAGAATATGGTGACCAAAACCCACGAAAATGGGCACAAGGTCCCACCGTAAAATTTAACAATCAAGTAAACCACAAAATCAGCTCAGTACTCCAAAGAAAATGACAAAGGTCAAAATTAAACCACTTCTTACCAAAATATATCTAATTAGTCAAAACAGTAAAAGAAAACAGGTAAAAGAGTTCGTAATATGTGGCTCGGGGTTTAGACTGCCAACGTAAACATTTGGCTGAGAACCTTCAAACTTTCACAAGCGGAGATTAGCTGAAGTTCACATTCCAGGAAGATAGCTAAGGATATTTTTGTTTGCTTGTATAAACCATGCATGTTACTGTGTTGTGCAGAATTCCAATAACCCAATAAAATAAAACAGAATATGGTGAGAAGACATCAGCCTATGTTGGAGATAGGGCCCCAACCCAAAGAATATATACCAGATGGTCCCACTGGAAAATTTAACAATATGTCTCATAAAATTAGCTCACTGCTCCAAAGAAAATGACAAATGTTACAATTAAACCACATCTGCCTAATTGGTCTAAACAATAAAATAAAACAGGTCAAAATATTCGCACTGAGCTAAAGTTTGCATTCCAGAAAGGAACAGCCTTACCAAGTGTGAAATAGAGACCATCTTGAGTCAAAGTTGCATTTTTAAACTAAGTCCAGTAGCAAAATACAGATTAGCCACCTCACAGCTAATCTGTTCCCACAGAAAACAGTCTGGTAAAACCAGAGTTGTGTCAGAATGAATACATCCTAATTTAAATTACAAAAGCTGTTTCAGTTAAAAGGGGTAAAAGAGTTTGTCATTCAAAAACAGTAGTAAGGCACCTTCCTTACAGTTCATCAATCAAATAGAGCTGAAGCCATTCATGAGGTTTTGTACAACATTAACACAAAATCATAATTTTACAATAATTTTCCCCTATAATTCTGTAACTTGGGGTCAAATCCAGAAAAAAAGGAGAAATGTGCAGAGGGCTGGGTCATTTCTGCATTAGGGGGACTACTTAGGAAGGTCTAAAAACTGCATCATCTGTTCCGTATTCGGGGTGTTGGGGCAATCAACATGGTTTCCTGACTGGATCTGCCTTCACCTGACAGCAATGTGTCCCAAAATACCGGACTGGAGATTTCTTTACCCACTGTAGATTCTATTTACGGACTCTGTTCCCTGTTAGGTGATTATTATGCAACAAGGCGTGAGAGTCTGTGAGGCCAAACGCTGCACCGCCAGATAACAATAATAATAATGCATTGAACTTATATAGCGCTTTTTAAGACGCCCAAAGACGCTTTCACACACTCTCACATTCACACACTGCTAGTGATGGTAAGCTACTTTGTAGCCACAGCCGCCCTGGGGAGGTCTGACAGAGGTGAGGCTGCCATTTGGTGCCGTCGGCCCCTCTGACCACCAGTGTTGGGAACGTTACTTTAAAAAAGTAATTAGTTATAGTTACTGATTACTTTGTCAAAAAAGTAACTCAGTTACTAACTGAGTTACAAGATCATAAAAGTAACAAATTACCAACAAAAATAACTACTTAGTTACTTTTTTCATTAAAGAATGCAAGAATTACTACAATAGTGAAATATAAATGACTAATGACTGGAACATAATAAAATGTATGTCCAAATGTTTTTTATAAACCTGAATAATTTCAATAAATAAGCACTTAACAGGAGGAACTACTAACAGGAACATTACACTAACCTAGACTATTAAAAGGTCACTGTGTGATATTTAACAAGACCCTAATCAGCTAAAATTTAAAATTGCAAATAGAAACACCTGTAAAGGTTCCCGAGCCTTTAAATGGTATCTCGGTCTAGTTAAGTTACAGAAATAAATGTAATTTTGCACAGTATTCTGATTTTTCCAGCTTCACATAATTGTGTGTTTTTACTAGCATTTCTGTTGCTGGTAATCTAGTAACGGTTATATAAATAAATAAATAAATAAATAAATATCCATTAAAATTACACTAGAAGAGGCACGAATCTGATGGAGGACTTAAATGTACTAACATGGGTCAGACCCAACCACAGAAGAGCTGAAGCTGGGTGGTAAACACACACACAGGTAGTTCTAATAACACCTGAGCTCCATGACGTCTGAGACTGATGCATCAGTGTTACAGCGGGACTAAAGACATGATCAGAAACAGGTTACAGCTGGATGATCTAGGAAGGTAGAAGATCAGGACGTCTGAGCGGTGAACAGGTGAGCGGACCTTCGGGACATCCCGCTGTCACGCCAATAAGGGCATGGCTGCAGACCTGCAGATTCCCACCTGCAGCAGCGAATCTGCGGGGGGTCTGCAGCCGTAGACATTCATCACATCTTCCTCGTTCTTCACGGGCCGTGATGCTCTTGGATGAAAACATCTGCCTCTCTAGCCCTGATCAGCTGATGACAGCTTCAACACACTGCGCTGCTTAACGCACGCTTTTCCTTATCAGTAACAGAAACGACGTTTTGATAAAAGAAGACGTGGGCCGCTGCTGTAAAAAGTGAGGCGCGAACCGGAAAAGCTTCTGCCGATCACAGTTCAACAACGGATTATGAAAGAACAGATAACGCTCGAAACACGCAGATTCTTCCTGATGTGAGAGGTGAGTCTCCACTTTGTTTTGGCGTCGACATCATCCTAGCGCGTCAACACCTCTCTCTCCCTGGCTGCAGCTGAAGTGTGGCGGTCAGAAAGCCTGCTGCTCAACGTTCTACAAGCACATAGTAACGCACAACCTTCCGTCCCCGGTAACGGTAACGACGTTGTAACGGCGGGAAAAGTAATTAATTAGATTATTCCGTTACCTATAAAAGAACGCCGTTAGAAACGCCGTTATACTTAAACGGCGTTACTCCCAACACTGCTGACCACCACTAACACAGGCAAGTTGGGTGAAGTGTCTTGCCCAAGGACACAACAGCAAGATACCCCTGGCGGGAGCTGGAATCGAACCCATGACCCTCCGATCATGAGGCAACCCGCTCTACCACCTGAGCTACTGCTGCCCCAAAGATGCAAACAATGCAAACAATCCACCATCCACAAGGATTTTAGAAAATTGGCTGACCATTGAAAGTCAGCGAGACAATTATTGATTGTTTAAGTAATAGTGGGATTTTGTAAGGTACAGATTATGTCAAATGGGCTCTAAATTTTGTAGGTGAAATAGAATAGAATAGAATAGAATGCATTTATTGTCACTATACAGGTGTAAAGTGAGATACAGAGCATCTCCTACTCAGTGTAAAAAAAACATACTTGGGGGGGTACAGTTCTGCAGCGCTATGTACATGTGGACAGTAATGTTATGTATATACAATTATTGCACATGGAATTTGGTATCAATAGATAGTGGTGGTCAATGGAGGAAGTGGGAAGTGGGGGGCTGTGTTATCGGTGCATGTGTGAGTTCAGGGTGGTTATTGCTTTGGGGAAGAAACTGTTTTTGAGTCTGTGGGTTTTTGTATTAATGCACCTGTAGCACTTCCCTGAGGGAAACAGTCTGAACATGTTGAAGCCAGGGTGGGAGCTGTCCTTGATGATGTTTGCTGCCCCACTGAGACAGCGGGAGGAATAAATGTCCATCATGGAGGGGAGAGGACAGCCGATGATCTTCTGTGCTGTCTTTACCACACTCTGAAGCCTCACTCTATCCACCTTGGTGCAGCTGCCGTACCATACCGTGATACAGTAGGTTAGCAGGCTCTCAATGGACGAGCGGTAGAAGGTCAGCAGCAGGTCGGAGTTCAGTTTGTACTTCCTGAGGACTCTCAGGAAGTGCAGCCGCTGTTGGGCCTTCTTGATGACCGCTGAGATGTTTTCCGCCCAGGAGATGTCAGCAGAGATGAGGACACCAAGGAACCGGAAGGTGTGGACCCTCTCCACACACTCCCCGTTGATGTAGAGGGAGCCAAGTCGGTGCTGTGTCTTCTGAAGTCGACAATAAGCTCTTTTGTTTTCTTGGTGTTCAGGGACAGGTTGTTTTCTGAACACCATGCTGCCAACTTCAGGACTTCCTCTCTGTACTCTGCCTCGTCTCCCTTCGAAATGAGTCAGACTACCGTGGTGTCATAGAGGTGTGAATCTTCACTTGTCTCCCGATTCGATTCGATTACGATTATTGGGTCAACGATTCAATTCGATTCAATATCCCGATGCAACACGATTATTTCATATTGATTTGTTTTCATCGATAAATAGCAGATATCAGATAATTGCTTTTTATTTTTTTAATCAAAAACGTAATTGACACAACCTGCCATCCCTCAAAATCTCTCCATTCACAACAGGTTAGGACAAAACATTTTAAACATTTAAGAAGATTTAACAAAGTAAAACAATCTGTTTCCTCGTTCAATACCACGCCTCAGGCTGAGAAAAACATGCTTTACAAAATCTCACAAAATCTAAAAAAGTACTGAAAACCTACAGGACACATAATGTAATAATCAAATACATAATGGGTTCATATATGAGTGTTTAATGTCTCTGAGCAGCTCTAGAGTCAGATATTTATGCCGCAGTTGAAGGGTGTCAGAAATAACACCAAATGAAATGTTTGACTTAGTTTATTTTATTTGAACCCAGTGGTTCGTTTATGAAGTGTTAGAGAATGAATCAAGTTCTGTTTGATGCAGAAAACAATAAAACATAAAACAAATTCCACACTTCCAATAATATTTAAGATGTGTGTTTTATTCTTTCTGATAATAACACCAGCAGAAGGCTGTGGGCTGGATTAGGATTAAATTACCCAGCTGATGGATCTCCTTCACTAACCAGCTAACTACAAACCTTTCAACTAACCTGTCCTGTGTGACCCTCACCATGTAACCCTCATGTCCATGCTGTCTCTGGAGGAGCAGATGGGAGACAAGATCTCCTGTAACCTAAAATGAACCAAAGCTTCCTCCCAGTTTCTCTTTAAGCTGAATTTAACATCAGTTTATCATCATGACACAAAATAATAAAGTGGAACAAGAACTTCTATTTCTCTCTCCTTTTAACTTCTCTGTGTCCCTAAATAAGAGACAGACGATCACGCTGCAGCCACCGTCATTGACCCCGCCCCCTCCCCAAGACCGGATCTCCCTACATTACAACAAGCAGTCTGACTGAGCGCTTCCAGGAGAAATAATAATTAAATTGTGAAAATAATAACGCGTGTTTGGAGCATCAGTTTGGAGGAGCGTCCTCCGATCCTCTCTCTTGTGTGAGCAGACAGTGTCTCTCTCTCTCTCTCTCTCTCTCTCTCTCTCTCTCTCTCTCTCTCTCAGTCACTGATCGAGCGAGCGGAGCGCGCCGCGTGACAACCCATTCAATTAACATAATTCACGGCCCAAATCCAACAGAACCGGTCGGGCTGATTCGGTTCCGGTTTGGTCTCAGGTTACTACTCCAGCGCTCAGCCCTGCAGTACCACATTAAGGCGGAGGTAAATGTGGAGGATGCTCACTCTGACAGATTTGGATGGTGCGTTGGTGCCGCCATTAAAAAAACAAAACTACATTCCACTATAATCGATTATGGCGTACTCTTCTACGATGCAGAATCGTTTATGTCCGCATCCCGATGCATTGAATATTTGACTATTTTCCTCAGCTCTATGGTGTCATCAGCAAACTTGATGATGAGAGTGTTATTGTGGGTCGGACTGCAGTCGTGGGTGTACAGAGAATACAGGAGGGGGCTCAGCACACAGCCCTGTGGGGAGCCGGTGCTCAGTGTGCGAGTGGAGGAGAGATGAGGGCCGAGTCTCACAGTCTGGGGCCGGTTTGTGAGGAAATCCTTTATCCAGGCACATGTGAGAGGAGGGAGGCCAAGAGTGACCAGTTTGTTGATGAGGATGTCCGGGATGATTGTATTAAAGGCTGAGCTGTAGTCCACAAAGAGCATTCGGACGTAGCTCTGCCGCTGCTCTAGGTGACTCAGCACAGCGTGGAGGGCTGTGGCAATGGCGTCTTCTGTTGATCTGTTTGCATGGTATGCAAACTGGTGGGGGTCGAATTCTGGGGGGAGGTGATCCTTTATGTGCTGAAGGAGTAGTCTCTCAAAGCATTTCATGATTACCGGTGTGAGGGCAAACCAAGTTAGGATGAACAGATAGATAATTGTTTAACTCTGGGCCTAAACTGGGATTTTGGTTTGACTGGGATTTTCTGGCTGGTGTTTACATTCCGGGAAGGACTGAGGTAGTTAAACTGAGACATTTGGCAGGACACCAAACAAATGATTCACCGCAGACGGTCACTATCGGTCCACCATTCGATTCAGTACAAGCCGTAAAAGAACAATTTGTCAAACTAAAAGAAAAAAAATTGTACAGATTTCACATTAACCCCAAATCCAATTCCTATGGCTTGCAGGCATCGAGGCGCTCGAAGAAAGAAAATGCCAACCAAATGAAGATTTTAAGGTGGCCACCATAAACCAACAAGAAAAAGAAAGCCACATCTCACATCCCTTCAGACTTCTAAACAGTTTAACAGAGTATCAGATATTGGAGAGATTCACGTGATGACAACCACTAATTTGGAATACCCCATCTGTATTTTTGAATGCAAACCGGCACTACTGAGCCTCATATATACCCGGGTTTTGGGTTGTCACCATCCAAAATCCCCTGTCTGGATATGAAGGTTTTGGAAATTAGTACTGCCAGAAAGTAAAAAGAAAAAGAAAAACCCAATATACAATTAACTGCATGTAAAGGATCAATATGACGGGTCAGTCACAGGATAGCAGGGGAACAGTGTGTAATCTAGATAACTTTAAACCAAACTTTTCATCCATAGTCATAACCATCCACCATAAATAAATAAAATACTCGGGTCACAAGAGCAAAAAATAATTAATTGTTGTGCCACTTTTATTTTGGTTTGTTGCAGGAGCTCTTTCAACGTCTAATTTGTTTTCATTTTAGGGTAAAACTACAATTTGGAGACTCCCTTTTGACCACCATTTTGATTTTTAATTTCATTTCATTTGACTTCTACTTTTATTTTATAGCCCTTGGGCCTTCACTCAATTGATAAGATATTATTTGGTCAGTAAAAACCAGGCGCAGCCACGATGTGGATTAACCTGCACTCGGCTAAACCTCTGAGGGTTTCTATAATTCCCCGTTCTGGGGCAGAAGGTGGAAATGTGGCTCATTGGACTTTAACTCTCTCCCACGCTCATTGACCGGACCGTAACCCTCTGGGTTAAGGGTGTAATTTGCCGTTTTTGACTAATTTAGAATTTTCCTTTGTATTCCCAAAATAAAAACCATAATCACTGCCTTATTCGGTATCAGCATTTTCAGCACAGCCTGGACTATATGAATTCATAACTATATTTTATATTGGGACCTAAAGGGGTCGCATATTAGACCTTAAATCATTCCAAACATTTTTAAAGCTGAATTGGAACTGAAACTCAGGGAGGCAGAGTTTTGCTGTTACAATGTCCCAAATAAGACCTGTTCAAAAGACGCGTATACGTGTCCATAGACCTAAAGGGTTAAATTTCCCCAAATCTTCCAAATGTATCCTTAACCCAACAACTTCCCTGTCACTTTCCCTCTCCGTACACACCCGTCGGACTCCAGTCAATTCTTCACACACACACACATACACACACACACACACACACACACACACACACACACACACACACACACAGAACTGAACTGAACAGAACCTGCAGGTTTTTCACACACTCGAACCGAACCAGGCTCAAAACCTCGGACACACACACCTTTCTCATAGGAACCAGGCCAAAACTGGAGCTTTCAAACACTCAGACAGCCGAAACTCTCAAACGCAGAGCTTCGGCACCACCAAACCCACAAAGCCACACAGACAACCAAGAGCCGCAAGCGGCGGACGAAATTAACAGACACAACACCAAAAGCCTGATGAGGAACACAGAACTGGCCAGTTTTCACACACCCAGATGGATCAAAGGACAACTGAAGCTCTTCAGCACAGACCCACAAAGCCACACAAACAACGATGATCAGCAAGCGGCGGACGGACACGACACAACACCAAAAAAAAAAAAAAAAAAAAAAAAAAAAAACGATGAGGAGCACAGAACTCATGAATTTTTAGTTCGACTTGAGGTTTTAAGCCCAAAAGCAGCGGTGTCCAAATCTTTTCGTACCTCAGCAGCAATAGGGAAACGTTAAACAATCCACTCGACATTGTCAGTGTGTTTACAAGAGACTCATTCAAGTCCATTATATCATGTATTAATTGTTTCGTTTATTTCCATAAGTTCCAACAGTCTGCAGTTCCGATCGCCTTTCAGCCTTCCCCAGTAGCGCCGGAACTTCCTGTATAATCTTTTTCACCTCTTTTCAAGTAATACAGGTCGGGTACCGACAGCCGGGCCTAGGCGCGACTCGGCGGCTACGTCACCTTCTTTTTCACATCTCTTTCACCGGGACCGTCCAAGACCGTTTGCCGAAATGCGGAACGTCTTCCGCGTCCGGAAGGCAGACACATAAATAAACACACTGTCAAGTCAACCAACTTTATAAATGCAAGGCTACAAAAAAGAGGTACTCACCCACTCCTCCAATCAATCCCAATCCCAATCCCCCCTTGTGCGGCGGAGACACCCCGACGTCAGACGCGCGCGAGACAGCCAGAGAGGGGAGCCCCACAGAGCCATCCAGCCAGCCGGGAAAACAAACCTGCCTCCCCGGACCGAAGCAGGAAACGACTCCCCGGAGACCCCCCCAGCGGCCGAACTGCACGACGGGTTCACGGCACCAAAATGTTAGGTATTTTCATTTTCCCATCCAGGGTTACCTGAAGGGAAAGCTCACCACGCAGCGGTTTTATTATCGAGCTGATCAATTTAACCCATTTTGATCTTATTAATTAAAAACCACTTAGATTTTCCAAAGTGGAGAGAGAGAGATAAAATGATACACACGAGTCGATGGTCTCTTTGCTCTCTCATCGGACCAAAGCCCTCCCAAGAGTATTTATTAAAAGACACATTGAAATGATAAAACGCACACACATTTAGGGAGACAACCATGCGCTGGCACAGGGCGTTCTTACTGATAAGCTAGGACTGGGAAGAGGCAAGGTCAAGAGCCTGTCTGTTGCCAGGGAAGAATAAGCTGGATGAGTTTCGTTTAAAATAATGTATCCATAATTTACCCAACAAAACCAAACACAGTAAGAACACACCAAAGATATTCTAATGACTATTTAGACGATTAATCTAACGACTAGTTTTTTGTTGCACGATTAATAAAAACCAGAAAATCTCAAACGAATACCCCACAAATGTAATAAACTGGTCCTGTTAGAGAATAAACACTACAGGCCTTCCATTTTGTATAACATTGCTTTTATTGTGTTGCGGTGGGTTGTGTTCTGGTGACATGTGGAGCTTCAGAGTGCCGGCTGCTGAGCCTGAGAGGTGGTTGGAGACGGTTTCTTTCTCCATGCTGCTTGTTTTTGTCACTCTTGTGTATGTGGTGAGTGGTGTTACGACCCTTCCTGGAGAGTCTGGCTCGTGTGCATAAAGGAAGGGACAATAACAGAAGATTTAAAAGTTAAAATGATGATCAGGCTTATTTACAAAGAAACTTCAATCTTTCCACCCACAGGTTGGGAATACTAACAAACAAAACTAATACGGGCTCTGAGGAATTAAAACAAAAGTACAAATAACTAGTGTTAAAGATGTCCCACTGGGCAAACACTACTGGGTTACGTTGTAGAATTTTTAGAATCAAGTCGCTGACGTCATCGACGCTACGCTACACTACGCTACAGCTCTAATGAGGATATTGGCCGTGTTCGAGATGAGCCAGTTCTGGGCAGAGTAGATCACTGGTGATCAGCGCGCAATGCATGCCGGTTAGGTTTGTGTCCGACTTGCTCTTGACGTCATGCCTACGTAGCCAACGATAACCTCATGAGATCAAGGCGGCCGCAGGTTTTGGAGCAAGGCGCTGCAGTTGCTCTCCACTGGCTGCAAAACCTGGCATGATGGGAAACGCCTGGCTCTCACCTGATCTAAGTTCTGATTGGTGTCATGACTCCCATCCTTCACCCTCCTCTGCCTCCTCATTTAACCTTCATTCAGCTCACCTGGTCCCTTCACCAAGCTCCTGACAAGCCCTGTTTCCCCTGGCAACCACAATCTACTTCATCCACTTCACCTGCTCCTGACTCCTCAGCTCATTACACACACCTACTCCTCCTGCTATATAAGATCCATTCAGCTACCCAGTCATCGCCAGATTATTGAAAGCTGTTGCCAGTAAATTCTCCAGCCATCCACCCTGCCTGATCTCTGCCTCCGGACCTCGTTTTTCAACTGACCCCTGCCTTTTACGCTGCCTGCCTTTATGACCTTCACCTGTCTCCGACTCCTGTCTCCAGCCTCACCCACCTGGTAACTCTGCAGCAAATAAAAGACGTTTTTATCTACTTTTCTGTGTTTGGCGTCTTCACGGGTCTTCCTAGTTCTGTTCATGACAGAATAATCTGGCCAAAAAATTAGACCTAATGCTGACCCAGTACTTGGGAATTTTTTTTTTTACTTTTCATCTGACCTGACATGGATCCAGCAGAATCCTGGACTACATCATCAACTCTCCATTACAGATACTGTGGAGACCCAGAAACTTGCCGGACTTATATTCAGGGTATCCGCAGGTTTAAGAGAGCCAAATTTAAGACATTTTAAGACTTTTTTTAAGGCCACTTTGACCAAATTTAAGCTATTTTTAAAATTAAATTTAGGCTATAATTCCCAGCTATTGCCTGAAACCGGTGCTAACCACATCAAGAACATGGGATTAGCCATCCAATTACCATTAAACTTGCACTTCCCCATGGCGCAAGCACCCACTAACTTAACCAGCTTCTGTGCTCATCTAAAAATAGACCCCTTTCACAACCAACCGAATGTGTACGGTTCCGCTTACGCCAACATCATAGACAAAAAAAAAAAGCTGAACACTAACTAGAAATTCACGAAAATTTTATAGAAATAAAATAATTTTGTTTATTGGGTCTTTGGTCATTTAAGACCTTTGGAAACGGGATTTAATGATTATTTGTCATTTTTAAGGATTTTTAAGGCCTTAAATTTGGAAAAGCAAATTTAAGACTTTTTAAGACTTTTTAAGGACCCGCGGCTACCCTGTATATTGAAGCCTGCACTCGTTATTTGGACCTGGCTTCCTCGGATCATGAAAAGGTCTCGTTCATGATATCCATTCTGGGTGGTAATGCCCTGGTGTGGGCTATGGATTATATTTTGGTGCGTCCGTCCAGATCGGTGTCCTTTTGGGAGTTTGCCAGGCGTCTGCAGGAGACCTTTGACCATTGCTCGTGTCCTGTTCATGCCTCCGAATCACTCTGTCTGTCCGGGGGCATCAGTACTCACCTACTCCCATCAGATCCGGTTTCCTTTCCCTTGTCCCTGTTGATGCCGTCTCTCCCTCCACCCGACGACGACGCTGGAACCGTCGCCAGCAACCCCCATCCAAACACCACCCGCCCGCACCGCATGCTGCTCCTGCGGTGGTCCCGGAGGTCGCATCGCATCCTGCTCTTGCGGTGGTCCCGGAGGTTGCACCGCATCTTGCTCCGGCAGTAGTCCCGGAGGTCGTACCGCATCCTGCTCTGGCGGTGGTCCCGGAGATCGCACCGCATCCTGCTCCGGAGGTGGTCCCAGAGGACGCACCCTATACTGCTCCGGTGGTGGTCCCGGAGAACGCACCGCATCCTGCTCCGGCGGTGGTCCCGGAGGACGCATCGCATCCTGCTCTGGCGGTGGTCCCGGAGGACACATGGCATTCTGCTCGGGCAGTGGCGGTGTCCCGGAGGACGCATCGCATCCTGCTCCAGCGGTGGTCACGGAGGATGCACCGGATCCTGCTCTGGCGGTGGTCCCAGAGGACGCATCGCATCCTGCCTCGGCGGTGGTCCCCAAGGACGCATCGCATCCTGCCTCGGCGGTGGTCCCGGAGGATGCATCACATCCTACTCAGCCCTTCCACGAGGTTCCGGTCCAGCCTTTTCAAGAGTTCCCGTCTCCCCCAGTCCCAGAGTCTACGTCCCTGTCCCCAGAGTTCCCGTCTCCCCCAGTCCCAGAGTCTACGTCCCTGTCTCCAGAGTTCCCGTCTCCAGAGTTCCCACCTCCCCCAGTCCCAAAGTCTACATCCCTGTCTCCAGAGTTCCCGTCTCCACCAGTCCATGTTCCCGTCTCCAGAGTTCCCATCTCCAGAGTTCCCTGAGTCCCTTCAGTCTCCAGAGTCTACGTCCCCAGCAGTCTCCAGAGTCCACGTCCCCACCGTTCCCAGAGTCTACGTCCCCACCGTTCCCAGAGTCTACGTCCCCACCGGTGCCGGAGTCTACGTCCCCAATGGTCCCAGAGTCTACGTCCCTGTCTCCAGAGTCCCCACCAATCCCAGAGTTTACGTCCCCAACGGTCCCAGAGTCTACGTCCCTGTCTCCAGAGTCCCCACCAGTCCCAGAGTCTATGTCCCTGTCTCCAGAGACCCCGAGTCCCCACCAGTCCCAGAGTCTACGTCCCTGTCTCCAGAGTCCCCTGAGTCCCCACCAGTCCCAGAGTCTACGTCCCTGTCTCCAGAGTCCCCTGAGTCCCCACCAGTCCCAGAGTCTACGTCCCTGTCTCCAGAGTCCCGAGTCCCCACCAGTCCCAGAGTCCCCTCTTAGCCTTAGTCCAGTGTCCCCTCTTAGCCGTAGTCCAGTGTCCCCTCTTAGCCGTAGTCCAGTGTCATGGGCAGCTCCAGGAAATTTTACCAGCAGTTGCTGTACAGTTGCTCGGTCAGTGTTTGGGGTTGTTGTCCCCTGTCGGCGCTTATTGAAGGGGGATGGGGTGGGGAGCCGGAGGGGTGGCGGGGGCTACAACATGAAATTCCAGGGCAACAAAATGAAGTACAGAAAAAGGTGAACATTTTTATCCAGCCTTTCATTATCACTGCACCATACCTTGTGTTTTACTACAGCGTTGTTAAAGCTTCAGATCACTAAGAATGTGTTGTTTCAGCTGTGAGATTAGTCGATGGGATCAATGAAAAAGAACGTTTGTCACCGACTCCATGGAAACGTTAAGAGAATTTACAAAAAGTGGCTTCCAATCGGTTTTGTGACTGGCATGTTTTTGTGAGTTTAGAAAAGAAGCAGATGAGACAACGTGTCCGACAATTATGTTTTTCATTTGACAATATTAGTACATGTCCGTAATGCGTGAGGTGTTTTTACAAACAATACTTAATACTCCTGGACAGGGTATGAATTGCAGAGGCTTGTGGGGGAGCCCAGTTATAGGGGGGATGAAACGGCCTTGAAACGGCCCTGGGTGTGTGACAGAGTTGTGAAGGTGATCTGAATTGTATCAGATGTATAAATATGACATGTGTATAACTTATTGTTTAATACTGGTAAAAAGGTTTAGTGGAGATAAATCTACCTACTTTTGACTTTGTTTTCTTGTTTTTATTTAACAATTTTCCTGCCCTGTCTGTCTCTCATCTTCCTGCATCTCCTCTAAACTCTCCAGAAAAGCTGCTGCTTGGATTCTTACTTTTTTACCTTATAAGTTACTTTTGAGCAGATCAAAGGGATCTCCTGACCGCAAAGCGGAGCGCACGTTTCGATGCTGCGTCAGTGAGGTGAAATCAGCGCAGCACATGATGAGCGAGTGCGTCATGCATGATTAAAAGACAGAACCAGAGGATATAAACGGACATGAACGATCGTGTGCTAATTATAGTTTTTTGGTTGCGCCACTTTGAGAATGTGCCGTTCGCAGAACGCAGCTGCCTGGAGCGCTCCCCCATAATTTGATCCCTGCTTCTGGATGAAAAACCGGACATTATCATGAATACAAGAACCAACCCCCCCACACCCCACCCCACCCCTCCGGACAGAGAGTAAAAAGTTGACATGTACGGCCTCCTGGTTTGATGCCAGCTCCGGCTTTCTCCTCGCAGTTTATGGAAGATTTCAACACGAAACGGGAGACTGTCTTAAATGCGAGACAGAGCTGGTCATGCTACTCTCCAGGCCAGCGCATGTTGGCACGGTGCGCATGCGAGGTGTGGGGTGGTGGGGGTGGGGGTGCGTTCAAGATTTGGGGTTGCTGAGCAGTTGCTTGGCCCAATCTTGGGGTTGTTTAGCAACCCCTAGCTACCGCCTGGTGCCGCCCCTGTCCAGTGTCCCCTCTTAGCCGTAGTCCAGTGTCCCCTCTTAGCCATAGTCCAGTGTCCCCTCTTACCCGTAGTCCAGTGTCCCCTCTTACCCGTAGTCCAGTGTCCTCTCTTAGCCATAGTCCAGTGTCCCCTCTTAGTCGTAGTCGAGTGTCCCCTCTTAGCCGTAGTCCAGTGTCCCCTCTTAGTCGTAGTCCAGTGTCCCCTCTTAGTCGTAGTCCAGTGTCCCCTATTAGTCGTAGTCCAGTGTCCCCTCTTACTCGTAGTCCAGTGTCCCCTCTTAGTCGTAGTCCAGTGTCCCCTCTTAGTCATAGTCCATTGTCCCCTCTTAGTCATAGTCCAATGTCCCCTCTTAGTCGTAGTGCAGAGTCCCCTCTTAGTCGTAGTGCAGAGTCCCCTCTTAGTCGTAGTGCAGAGTCCCCTCTTAGTCCTCGTCCTCCAGTGTCTATCCCCCGACTTCCACAGTCCCGGCTCCTGGTTCCCCGTTGCCGCCCCACCCAGACTCCCGCAGTCCCGGCTCCTGGTTCCCCGTCGCCGGCCCCCCAGACTCTTCTGGCCCTCCTTCCTGGTCCCCCTCTTCCCGCCCTGCTCGGGCCCTCCCTCCTGGTCCCCCTCCTCCCACCCTGCTCTGGCCCTCTTTCCTGGTCCCCCTCCTCCCGCCCTGCTCTGGCCCTCCTTCCTGGTCCCCATCCTCCTGCCCTGCTCTGGCCCTCCCTCCTGGTTCCCCTCCTCCCGCCCGGCTCTGGTTTCCTGTGGGTGTCTTGAATCCGCCCTTGAGCGCAGGGGGTGGGGGTGGGGGGGGTTATTCTGTCATGACTACCATCCTTCACCCTCCTCTGCCTCCTCATTTAACCTTCATTCAGCTCACCTGGTCCCTTCACCAAGCTCCTGACAAGCCCTGTTTCCCCTGGCAACCACAATCTACTTCATTCATTCCACCTGTTCCTGTCATCAACTTCATCCACTTCACCTGCTCCTGACTCCTCAGCTCATTACACACACCTACTCCTCCTGCTGTATAAGATCCATTCAGCTACCCAGTCATTGCTAGATTATTGAAAGCCGTTGCCAGTAAAATCTCCAGCCATCCACCCTGCCTGATCTCTACCTCCGGACCTCGTTTTCCTCCTGACCCCTGCCTTTTACGCTGCCTGCCTTTACGACCTTCGCCTGTCTCCGACTCTTGTCTCCAGCCTCACCCACCTGGTAACTCTGCAGCAAATAAAAGATGTTTTTATCTACTTTTCTGTGTTTGGCGTCTTCACAGGTCTTCCTAGACAATTGGTTCCCATTTTGAGCAAAACGTCCAGTGATAGAACGCAAAATGTTACTTGGTCGCATGTATTCTGTAAATCATGTTACGTTGATGATGACAGCTATATAGGCCAAAAAGAGAAATGTGATTTGTGTTCTTTTGCCACATTCCCCATTAAAACCCTACAGCTGCTAACCTTTACTTATTATTACAGTCATATCTTCACATGCACATGTCTACAATATAAGGTATCCACAAGCATGTGTGTCAGTTGCTAACAAGCACCAGAATTAAAATTTAAAATTAAACAAGTGTGAACGCTAACGTGATATCTTCATCCATCGTCACCTGTGAGCGACACATGTAGGGAAATCTGTCTGACTTAAAACGCCGGCTTTCAGCCACTCCCCCTGCTGCGTCCGTCTGCTCTCGTCTCTTTTCCAGGCGAGGCGCTGCTCAACTCGAACAAGGCCATTGTTGAATGTCGGCATCAAGTCACATGATCTCAATATTTGAAACCCCCCCCCCCCCCCCCCCCCCCCGGAACTATTTAAGGTTAAACACAGAAAATCCTCCAACAGCTGCAGAGAACTGACCTCAGAACCTCCAGTCTACAATCTGGACTCTCCAGGAAACCACAGAGCTCCTTCACTACAGAATCAGACAGGATGTTCCGTCGCAGGTCCAGTTCTGTCAGAAGGGACGGGTTGGACTTCAGAGCTGAGGCCAGAGAAGAACAGCTGATCTCTGACAAGCTGCAGCCCCACAACCTGAATAAAGAATAAAAGCAGTGAGCTGAAGCCAACAGGATGCAGGTTAAAACAGAAACATGAACTAAATGAAACTTTAAAACTCTTCTGAATGTTCGTTCTGTGTTTTGGTTCATAATTATGTGCGGGCAGCAGAGGACAACATCGTCCTCTGCTGCCCGCACATAAACGGAAGTGACGCCACGAACAGCTGGCGGCTCCGACAAAGGCGGATGTTCCGGCCGAAACGTGCCAGCCAAAGGTAAAAAACATCAAATGACCACACTGTATTAAATAAGAAAAAAGAAGATGATGAATCAAACTTTATTCCAGATAAAAATGTGTCCATATCACGAGACACCGAAGATAAAATAATAAATAATATAAACAAAGACAATAAAAGTATAAAATGTGTAAAACAAATCAAACTCATTCCCATCACAAAGCATAAAGGCAGTTGTTCCAGTGTTTAAAAGGCCTGAGGAATACCTCGTGTCTCTATGTTAAAGCTGACAGGCTCCGACTACAATGTTAGCTGACAAACTCAAACCACGCATGAATTTCTACATGTAGTTCCTCAGTAGAGCATGAAAGGTAGGGACGTTACTCCTGACTAACATCTGACCTGCAGAAGTCCATGGTGGGAGGAGCCTAAGGAGGATTCTAAATGCATCCTGATAAGCTACTTGTAGTTTCTTCATTCCAGCCTGACTTTAAGTGCAGCACAAGTGGGCCGTATAGAAGGGAGTACAAGAGGAAGGACAAAGGGCCACTTTAACCTGGTCTGAGCACATGCCACAGTTACTGTACCAGAGTGTTAGCCTGCAGGTACGGCTTACAGCACTGTCTCCTTACATCCTCATCATCACACACATCACTTCTTAGAATGGCCCCACATATCTGACTTCTCACCACATCCAGGACTTGGTTCATTAAATAAAAGATGGAAAGCTCAGCTTCTGATCCTCTTTAGTTGCAGCAATCATGACAAGACTCTTTTTAGGGTTCAACATGATGTCACACTGTTCACCATAGCTAGCAGCTGCTGCATGCCAGCACTGTAGGGACACAAGAGGACGAGATCATCTGCATACATTCAATGATTTACAAGGAGGTGGCCCACCAAGCACCCAGTCTAGCGATCATTCAGAGCATCAGACATAAAGGTACAGCTTAAAGAGGACAGGAGACAAGACTCCACCTTGTCTGACTCCATTAGATACAGTGAAGGCTTCAGAGACTTCCATTCCCCACTGAACCTGCATCAGTTAGTGAGAGGACCACAAATGCTAAATCCTGATTCTATCTGCAGGGAGCCTCTACTTTGTAGTTGTAGGTCCAGTTTATGCTGATGAACTCTGTCAAAGGCTTTGGAGGCGTCTAAAAACACATAAAAACAGATGGATTCTGTCTCAGAGACTTACTTCCAGTTTCCTTTAGAGCACAGATACATAAGTCAGTACTACGCTGACTTTTAAACCACACTGATGATCAGTTGCTGCTATAGACTCTTGAAGTCTTTCCAGCAGAATCTGCTCAAACACTTTAGACAACCGTTGCCAGGGCAACTGGCCTGTTTTATCCATGCAGGATATTCTTCCAGTTGTTTCTTTCACCACAGGAAGTAAAAGAACTGAGACCATGTGATCAGGTCAGATAGCACGCTTCAACAAACCAGTAAAGCACAATGAGAGGAACACATGGACTCTTCCACTAGCATACTACATGTGCTCTGCTGAGAACTGCTCAAGGCCACACGCTTTGTTTAATGACTTTTTCTCAGTAGCAAGACGGACTTCATCAGCTCAGACAATCAGGCCACAATTGTAGTGAAAATTGAACCTTTCACTATTGACACAGTTAAACATCCTGCAATAGTGTTTCCTCCATATTTCAGCTATATTCTATCTCCAGACACCCCATCAATAGTTGCTGCTAGCAGAGACCTACTGAACTAAACCATTTAAATACAATTCATCTATTTTATTAAGTCAGAAACACAAAAACATGATGAACTGATGTTTAATATTTTATTCAGTAAAAGTTATTTAAAGGTTCAAACAGAAACTTGTTTTTGTTCTAAAATGTTTATTGTAACTTTTGGAAAAATTGGAAAATTTAAATGTTTGACATGAACAAAATATTTATAAATGATTTCATTCTGAAGCATCAGTGAATGATTTTAGTTTGTTAAACACAGAAAAACCTCCAACAGCTGCAGAGAACTGACCTCAGAACCTTCAGACTACAGTCTGGACTCTCCAGGAAACCACAGAGCTCCTTCACTCCAGAACCAGACAGGTCGTTCCAGCTCAGGTCCAGTTCTGTCAGATGGGACGGGTTGGACTTCAGAGCTGAGCCCAGAGAAGAACAGCTGATCTCTGACAACCTGCAGCTCCTCAACCTGAATAAAGAATAAAAGCAGTGAGCTGAAGCCAACAGGATGCAGGTTAAAACAGAAACATGAACTAAATAATTTAAACTAAATTAATAATTTTATTTTTCTGTTATTAATCAGAAATGACAACACACCCTTTATGGTCGCATTAAACCAAATGAAACAAATCCTCTGAAAATGAGCCACAGCCTGCTTTTAATCCCAAATAAACTAAAGTCGTCACATCCTTGTTCACAAAAACACCAACCCAAAAAAGCATAGACATAGTAGTTAACAGAATCAGACAGGACAAGACTTTACACAAAAGAACAAACCTCACAGCAGATGACATGGCACAACTGATGGGATAAAATAAGAGCAACAATGAAAAAACACAACATAAACACACCAACAAAACCATACGCAACAGTTAGAAACAGACTAGTGCACCCAAAAGACAAGATACCAGCTGGACGTAAATGTGGAGTCGTTTACGAAATCCCATGCAAACTCTGCAATAAAACATAGATAGGAGAAACCGGACGCCAACTCAACACACGAACAATAGAACATAGAAAGGAGTGTGAGAAAGAAACAAGTCGAAAGCACACAAGAGCAGCAAAACATGAAGCAGAAAGTACAATAAAGAAGTCAGCCGTAACAGATCACTGCACAAGAGAAAACCATGTAATGGACTGGGACGAGACAAGGATCATAAACAGCGAACAACAGAAATACAAAAGATGGATAAAAGAAGCTATCGAGATAAGGAGACGTGGATGTGGGACCATGATCAGAGATGATGGAGTTTACTCATTGGATCGCGCATGGGACTGCATCATCGGAGAGGGTAGAGCGGGCAGCAGAGGGCGACAACGTCCTCTGCTGCCCGCGGATAAACAAGTAGGAAGTGACGCCACCATCAGCGTCAGCTCTGAGGATGTTTTGCAGTCGGCAAACGAAATGTACGTCAGCAAGGTAAAGAAAAACCTTTCCTGTGTTTTAAAAAGAACCAAAAATGGAATTAGAAACTAAACACAGTAAAAACACACCAAATATATTCTAATGACTATTTAGACGATTAATCTAACGACTAGCTTTCTGTTGTACGATTAATAAAAACCAGAAAATCTCAAATAAATACCCCAAAAATGTAATAAACTTGTCCTGTTAGAGAATAAACACTACAGGCCTTCCATTTTGTATAACATTGCTTTTATTGTGTTGCGGTGGGTTGTGTTCTGGTGACATGTGGAGCTTCAGAGTGCCGGCTGCTGAGCCTGAGAGGTGGTTGGAGACGGAGTTTCTTTCTCCATGCTGCTTGTTTTTGTCACTCTTGTGTCTGTGGCGAGTGGTGTTACGACCCTTCCTGGAGAGTTTGGCTCGTGTGCATAAAGGAAGGGACAATAACAGAAGATTTAAAAGTTAAAACGATGATCAGATTTATTTACAAAGAAACTTCAATCTTTCCACCCACAGGTTGGGAATACTAACAAACAAAACTAATACGGGCTGTGAGGAATTAAAACAAAGTACAAATAACTAGTGTTAAAGATGTCCCACTGGGCAAACTCTACTGGGTTCTAGATCAAAATAAGGATCTCAAAAGGTACAAACTCTAAACTGGGTGGTCAAACCAAACTCAAGGTGATATTTTAAACTAAATCAAAAGCCCACAGCGCTCTAAATGCATCCAAAAGGGAGATCTACACCACACAAAAGATCAACTCTAAACCAAAACGTTACAGTTTATCCAAACACAAGCTTTGGTAGCTTTACCAACGTTAAGCCCAAGTTACCACGTAGAAATAAACCAAAAAGACCCAGCAAACTAACCAGCGCAGAGGAGAGACAGCTACCACAAAAACAGCTCTCCTGATGTCTGAAAGAAGATTCCTTATGATATGAAGGGGCTATTCCAGGTGATTTTCTACATCTGCCATAGAGACGAGGCAGCGCCTTTGACCCCGGAGGTTGTTGTCTGTTGCCGGGAGATGAACGCGGGCGAAACAGGAAGAGAATCTGGTAGCGGAATCTTACATAAAATTAGTGGATCACTAAATAAAAAAGCTTGAAAAACTATAACTATTTGCACTACCTACAATTTATCTGGATGTGTGTAACATTTCTATAGCGCACTCCCTGGCTACGCTACACTACGCTACAGCTCTAATGAGGATATTGGCCGTGTTCCAGATGAGCCAGTTCTGCACAGATTAGATCGGTGATCGGCGAGCAGTGCATGCCGGTTAGATTCGTGTCCGACTTGCTCTGACGTCATGCCTACGTAAATGGCCTGTATTTGATATAGTGCCTTCTAGAGTCCTAGAACCCCCCAAGGCGCTTTACAACACAATCAGTCATTCACCCATTCACACACACATTCACACACTGGTGGGGATGAGCTACGATGTAGCCACAGCTGCCCTGGGGCGCACTGACAGAGGCGAGGCTGCCGAGCACTGGCGCCACCAGTACCTTCGACCACCACCAGAAGGTGAGGTGGGTTACGTGTCTTGCCCAAGGACACAACAACAGCGACAGACTGAGCGGGACTCGAACCAGCAACCTTCCGATTACGGGGCGAGCACTTAACTCCTGTGCCACCGTCGCCAACGATAACCTCGTGAGATCAAGGCGGCTGCAGATTTTGGAGCAAGGCGCTGCAGTTGCTCTCCAATGGCTGTAAAACCTAGGGCATGACGGGAAACGCCTGGCTCTCACCTGATCTAAGTTCTGATTGGTTCCCATTTTGAGCAAAACATCCAGTGATAGAACGCAAAAAGTTAGTTGGTCACATGTATTCTGTAAATCATGTTACGTTGATGATGACAACTATATAGGCCATAAAGAGAAATGTGATTTGTGTTCTTTTGTCACGTTTCCTATTAAAACCCTACAGCTGCTAACCTTTACTTATTATTACAGTCATATCTTCACATGCACATGTCTACAATATATAATATCCAAAAGCATGTGTGTTAGTTGCTAACAAGCACCAGAATTAAAATGTAAAATTAAACAAGTGTGAACGCTAACGTGATATCTTCAGCCATCGGCACCTGCGAGCGACACATGTAGGGAAATCTGTCCGACGTAAACGCCGGCTTTCAGCCACTCCCCCTGCTGCGTCCGTCTGCTCTCGTCTCTTTTCCAGGCGAGGCGCTGCTCAGCTCGAACACGGCCATTGCTGAATGCTGGCATCAGGTCACATGATCTCAATATTTGACCCCCCCAACGTGTCCAGAAACTATTTAAGGTTAAACACAGAAAACCTCCAACAGCTGCAGTGAACTGACCTCAGAACCTCCAGTCTACAGTTTGGACTCTCCAGTCCAGAACTCAGAACCTTCACTCCAGAATCAGACAGCTGGTTCTGACTCAGGTCCAGTTCTGTCAGATGGGACGGGTTGGACTTCAGAGCTGAGGACACAGCTTTAAGGTGAGTCTTTGAGAGTCCAGAACGATAACCAGCTCTGTGATGAGAGAAAAGTTCAAGTCAGTTGTAATAAAATCAGAGAATCTGTCTGATAAACATCCTGAAATCAGATGATGACTAAACAGTGATGTCATCATCTCATGAACATCTGCTCTTCGCATCTGTGCTTCATCTGGTCCATCTGACTGTCTGACATGAGCCCGTGAATCTGTTCAGTCTCTTTCACACCTGCAGACTTTTAATGAGAATCTTAGTTTAGCGTTAATCTGCAGATGAAGGAGGGAACATGGCGTTCCATTTCTGCTTCCATCATGTCCACAGTCTGTCAGCAGGATCTGATCCAGAGTCAGAATCAACACGTCTGCTGTAGGAAAACATTTGGACTCTTTTCTAGTTTCCATCTGAGCTCAGAACCTTTAGACTGAGTTCAGCTCAGTGAACAGGTCCAGTTGGAAAGATGATCTCTTTGCTTCCAGTTCCTGTCAGCTCCAACTGTTCAGGTGCACACGCAGGAACATGCTGCTGATGTCCAGCTTTCAAGGTTCACAACATCAGAGATTTAGCAGGACTGGGATTCAGAGCTCTGATGTGGAACAGTGAGGTGTGTGTGGACACACTTCACCAGAAAGCAGTGATGGATTTGTTGTTTGTTCTTGAAAAAGGAACCAAATAAACCAAGTTCACCCTCAACAAAGCTCTGATGCAGAAGGAGGCAGCAGAGAGTGTTGATCTGTCCACAATCAGACTCTCAACCTTCTGATTCACTTTGACGTCTTCTTCATTCACTAAAGTGATTTTCCTGTTTAAACTGCGCAGCTCTAATAACTACTACTGACTGATGATGCTCATCAACACATCTGGACTCACCTGAACTTTCTGCAGTTCCTCACAGGTGGAATCAGTCTCAGTCGTCCCCATTCTGGTGATGTGTTGTACTTCTGCAGGTCCAACTCATCCAGAACCTCCTCTGACATCAGCAGCATGTAGGCCAGAGCTGAACACTGGATCTCTGAGAGTTCCTCTGATCTGTTCTCTGACTTCAGGAACTTTTGGACCTCCTGATAAACTGAGAGGTCCTTCATCTCCATCAGACAGTGGAAAATGTTGATGCTTCTGTCTGGAGAGACTTTATAACTGTTCATCTCCTTCAGGTTGTTGATGGTTCTCTGGATGGTTCCTGGACTGATCTGTGTCTGACCCAGCAGACCTCCTAAGAGTCTCTGGTTGGACTCCACAGAGAGGCCATGAAGGAAGCGGACAAACAGGTCCAGGTGGCCGTTTTCACTGCTGAGGGATTTCTCCATGACTCTCTTTAAGATGTCCTCCAAAGGTGAGTCTCTGTAGTCCTCCTCAGGTGAGACTTCGGAGTCTCTTCCCAGGAAGTTCTTCATCACCTTCATGTTCCTGCTGGTGAAACAGTGGAACATGTAGACTGCAGCCAGAAACTCCTGAACGCTCAGATGAACAAAGCAGTAGACTGGTTTCTGGAACATCACACACTCTCTTTTGAAGATCTCTGTACAAACTCCTGAGTACACCGAAGCCTCTGAGACATCAAGACCACACTGCTCCAGGTCTTCTTGGTAGAACATGATGTTTCCTTCCTCCAGATGTTCAAACGCCAGCCTCCCCAGCTTCAGAAGAAGCTCCCTGTCAGCCTCCATCAGCTCCTGTGGACTGGTCTCAGGTCCTTCATGGTACTTGTTCTTCTTCCTCTTGGTCTGAACCAGCAGGAAGTGTGAGTACATGTCAGTCATGGTCTTGGGCAGCTCTCCTCTCTGCTCTGTAGTCAACATGTTCTCCAGAACTGTAGCAGTGATCCAGCAGAAGACTGGGATTCCACACATGATGTGGAGGCTCCTGGAGGTCTTGATGTGGGAGATGATTCTGCTGGACAGCTCTTCATCACTGAACCTCCTCCTGAAGTAGTCCTCCTTCTGGGCGTCAGTGAAGCCTCGTACTTCTGTTACCCTGTGGACACACGAAGGAGGGATCTGATTGGCTGCTGCAGGTCTGGAAGTGATCCAGACCAGAGCCGAGGGAAGCAGGTTCCCCTTGATGAGGCTTGTCAGCAGCACCTGGACTGATGACCTCTGTGTGACCTCAGAAAGCAGCTGACTGCTGCTGAAGTCCAGTGAAAGTCTGCTTTCATCCAGACCATCAAAGATGAAGAGAAGTTTCCAGACAGCCAGCTTCTCTGCTGGGATCTTCTGGAATGTTGGATAGAAAACACGGAGCAGCGTGAGAAGACTGTGCTGCTCATCTCTGATCAAGTTCAGCTCCCTGAAGGAAAGCAGAAGCACCACATGGACATCCTGGTTCTCCGAGCCCTCGGCCCAGTCCAGAGTGAACTTCAGCACTGAGAAGGTTTTTCCAGCTCCAGCGACGCCGTTGGTCAGAACCACTCTGATGGCTCCATGTTGCTCAGGTAACGCTTTAAAGATGTCCTGGCACCTGATTGGAGCACCATGGAGCCTCTTGGTCTTGGAAGCGGTCTCCAGCCACTCCACCTCATGTTGGGTATTAACCTCTTCACTCTGTCCCTCTGTGATGTAGAGCTCAGTGTAGATCCTGTTCAGGAGGGTTCTACTTCCTGGTTCATCACTTCCTTCAGTCACACGTTCACATCTGCTCCTCAGACTGAGCCGATGTTCTTCTAGAACCTTCTGCAGACCAACATCTGCTGAGAAATGTGACACAGAGCAGATCTGAATGCTGCAGCAGAACCTCCAACATTTTATTGGTAGTTCAATCTGAATCATCTTCATAAAGATCAGGGGTCTCATTTATCAAACATTGTGTAGAATCCTTACTAAAACCGTACTTAAGCTCCGCAAAAATAATGTACCTACGCCAAGTAGGTTTGTGATCTATCCAACATGGAGTACGCACAGCTGCACGCAATCTCCGCTTCATAAATCAGAGACTAACGAGAACGTTTCTCAGCTGCTTTTTAGTCACATCCCGCCCTCACCACGCCCACTTACTGCCATAAATAGTCAATGCAAAGTGCCTTGTGGATCTCATGCATTTACATAAGCCGGCTGTTGCAGCGCTCCGCCAATGACATGGCGACCGTAGATCAAGGCAGATCAAGGCAGCGCTATTTCACAAACAGAAATTGAGGTACCTGTGGGTGAGGTGGAGAAATGAAAGGAAGTACTTTTGAAAAACAAATAAGAGAAAATCCACGGAGTGACACAGCGTTGCTGAAGCCGTCAATGTTGTGAGTTCTTTAGAGAGATCTGTGGCGGATATAAAAAAAATGGTCTGATCGAGATTCGATCCCCAGACTCCCGGGTGAAAGGCACTAACCAGTCAGCCAAACAGGGATCTCATCTGGCAAAGTAGCCAGGGCGCATGATCAATCAGGTCACGGTGACAGGACGCTCACACTGTCAGTCTGTCACAGATGCACGACATTCTGTCTAATTCTGCCCCCCTGCTGATATTCAGCATTCTGTATTCTGCGCTTCAGGCTGTGTGTGTGTGTGTGTGTGTGTGTGTGTGTGTGTGCGCATGCGTGTGCATGTGGGGGGGGGCTTGTTCTGTGTGTGTATGAAGCGGTACAAGTGATAACGCTGCAGGATTTCATAATTGTATCCTTCTCAGCAGCAGCACTGCAGGTGCTCTCCATGTCCAAAATGTGTGTAAGCGAGGTCCTTAGTCAACTTAAAGTTGCGCACATTTTTCCGCTAAGTTTTCTTTCATAAATCCCAAAGTTTGCGTGGAAAGTTGCTTACGCAGTTTTACGACCCCGTTTTGTGCGTAAGCAAGCTTGATAAATGAGGCCCCTGAAATCTTCATTCTGAACCAAACACCGTGTTTTAAACCAACAGGTAACCAGAAACGCCTCACCTGGTCCTGAGCTGCTCTGATTGGCTGTCTGCAGTCCACTTCTGGTTCTGGATCTGTTCCCACACTGGGGACAGGAGGAGAGTCCTGATGGAGCAGACTGGTCCCAGTATGAGGTGATGCACTGTCTGCAGAACCAGTGTCCACAGCTGGTAGAGACTGGGTCCTTCAGGACGTCCTGACACAAAGAACAGCAGGACAGCTGGTCCTCCTCACCAACAGCACTCCTCTTCCTCCCTCTGTGAAGACATTTTTTCATCATGACCGAGAACCAACTGGACCCTTTCTGATGTTCTGGAAGCTTCTTGTTGGCAGCAAACAGCCTGTATAGAGCTCCAGATTTAGGACTTCAGACATGAAATGTTAAATGTGTTCAAACTTTTAGACAAACTTTCATCCTGCTGTGATTCTGGAGAAACGTCTTCAGACTAAACAATAAAATCTCTCATTTAATCACAACTGAACAAACTGACAGAAAGTCAGAGTAAAGACTGTTTCTGATGCTCTGATAAGAGCTGCATTTCCACCAGGTCAACTTTGTTTTTAACACTTTAGAACTCCACTAATTCATCAGTTCTACCAGAAATCAGCAGAAATCCTGTTTTTCTGTCTGAGGAGTCAAATGGATCCGTTAGAAACACTTTTCTTACTTTGTGTCTGAAGGTCCAGATTCACTGAATTCTGGAGGTTTTATCATGGACCAGTCACTCTTCATAGACAGACAGCTGGGTCCTGGAGGTTCTGCTCTCCCTCTGTGGTTCTGACCTCTGAAACACAAACATGTTGTAACACATCAATCTGTGAGAAAATCTCTGATGAAACCATTTCAGATGAACATCAGTAAATTCTCCACACTGGATCTTTAATGTTTGTAACATCCTCTCAGATGATCAGAAATCTAAACTCCATCATCTTCAGCCGCTGCATGTTTGATGTACAAAGAAGGAACAAAGTAAATCTGCCGGTTTCTGGAAAAAGTTCCTGACATCATAATTCACCTTCAGAGACTCTGTGTTAAATTCTGAAAACAAGTCACATGCTTTTATTTTGTAGGATCACATTCCCAGCATCATTTCCTCCATGGCTCTTCGAAGACATTGTGTCTGTAGAAAGTCTCGTGCTGCTCAGAAACATCTCTGGGAGTTTGACTCGTGACTTTTTATTACATTTAACATCCAACGGATCTCCAACCAGGAGAATTCAGGACTTTTTCAGCCACGTTTCTTCCTCAGAGATGAAGGTTCAGAAATGTCCTTCCAGCTTTTAATCAGCTGCTTTGAACAGTTTTTCCAACAATCTCTGAACTGGTTTTGTTTTCTTGATGCAGATGGATAACTGGACCCTTCTGAACCAGAGGAACTGATCAGAAACAACCACAGGATGTGTCTTCATCATGATGGAGGAGAAGCTGCTGACTGCATGACTTTGAGCTCTGATTGGATTAATTTAGCCTTTATTTAACCTGGAGGGTCTGTATTAGGGTTGTCACGGTGTGAAAATTTAACCTCACAGTTATTGTGACCAAAATTATCACGGTTTTCGGTATTATCGCGGTATTTTTTTTAAACGTGTTACATTTTCAGCCAACTAAATATACCCTGTATATCAGGAAAATATTGTCCTTGGGTTGTGTCTAAATTTTGCCTAAAATTTGTTATTTTGTAATTATGTTTTTTTTTTACATTTTTCCCCTTTAGTCTTTAAAATACCAATATTTGCCCATAACTTCTTATTTTATGTCTGTTTGATGTCATCATTTTAAAAATATTAGACCAGATGATACTCAGTACTCAAGTAGCCTTCTAATCAGATACTTTTTTACCCTTACTTGAGTAATAAACCCTATATCAGGAAAATGTTGTCCTCGGTTTGTGTCCTTCCAGTGAGCTTTGCAGATTTGGGAAAATGTCATCAGGCAGTAATCATTGTTAATTCATAATTATTCTCGGAGAGAGACCATCTCTTATCTGCCCCTGGGAGCCCCGTAATGCATAGCGTCATTTCAACATGGGGGTGTCCGCGACACGGTTTATATGCAGGTAGCGGCGCTGCGGCTACTTTATATAGCGACTCGTTGCATTCTCCCTCAACCCAAATCCTCGGATCACGCATTTTAGCTTTTTAAATTTAACTTTTTTTAATGATTACGTGGCACTTTGACTTCCATATGTAACACATCGGCATCTGCCCCTTTTTTACGGCTTTTTTTACATTGTCGCTACTTCTATCATGTTAGTGTTTTTGTTTTTTTTACCATCATTTCTACATCCATCACGTCCCAGAGAAGGTTAAACCAACATCAAACCCAACGTTTGGAGCTTGTAAGCTCCACACACTCTCGTGCAGCACCAGCTGTCTGATGCTGCAGCAGTGTCAATCTTCCCAGCTGGATGAGTGAATTTCTTCATCAGAGTCAATATTCTGCTTCATAATAAGAGTCAGTCATGACCAGACAAAGTGATCAGTCAACAAAGACCAGACCTGCCGGCAATTATACGTTTTATCTAATATTTGCACTCTTCATGCTGCGTGCATCTCCTCCTCTCCCCGACTGGGAGCCTCTCGGCGGGAGGCGTTTTTCAAGCTCCAAAAAGTTGCTCAGCCTGAAGGTTCCACATCTCCACTATCTTCTGGTGTAAAGTAGTAACTTCATGATGGATCATATTTGTAGATGAGACTTGTTAAAGTCAGCAATGAGGCTTTGGCGCTTATAACGAGTAAGTCCCATCACTGACAACAATGTACTGAAACTAGAACCAACATGCATAAACAGATCGGTCCTGCCTTGTTAGGTATATTTTAACCAAAAGAACACACACCAGAGAAGATTGGTTGATTTTATGAGCTGCAGCGGAGAGCCGAAAGCATGATCAGAACATTGCCTTCCAACTCTGCCTTCCGCTCCCACTCTAGCACTTTTAGAGAGAGAAAATGAGGACAAAGACCTATTCATCATAGCCTACGCTAACCAATAGCATTGCTTCTGAGCTAGAACTGACCAATAACAACGTAACTTCTACCTAAGGCGGGACCTACAAAAAGGAAGTCTCAAGTTACAGGAGTGGCTGCTGAAGGCCAAAAACTGATGACTCACTCCAAAATTCCACTACCTCCGCTCCACCCCCGCCTTCCGCAGCCGCTCGCTTCCGAACTCAATTTTTACTGGTACCCGCTCTACAACGGCTCCGCTCCGGTGCGGAGACCTGAGGTGCGCAAACAGGCATGCGCGAGATTTTCGAGATCTTGCGATACAGTCCGAGCAATAAACGCGGAAGTTAGATCCAAACACCCGTTGTGTGGGAGAAGCATCGAAATGAACTGTTTAATCTGCCCATCATTTGTGTTGAGAGATCAGCAGTGTTTGGATCAACAAAGGGTGACTGCTTTGATAGTAGAAACTGTATTTATGGCTTATTTTTGTGCATTTAAAGTTCAGCCGCCATTGATAGTTGTTAAAAGTTGTTAAACCTGTGCATATGAAACAAAAAGAACGCTTTTATCGATTTATTGTAAAATAAAGGAAGTTGTGCTTGCTCCCTTTCCTGTTGGGCGGTTGTGATTTCTGTCCATTGACTGCGGAGGTGCTCCGGCGTCCGGCAAAAATAGAATCAATCCTATTTTTGCCGGATGGCGGAACGGCGGGCGGCGCACTGCACCGCACGGTCACAGTAGTGGAACAGCTCTGATTGACTACAACGGGACCGATTTTGCTGCGGAGTTCGTGCCGGAGCGGAGCAGAGGTAGTGGAATTTTGGGGTCATTCAGCCTGTTGCTAGGCAGACTATTTCTACCAATCCCCACAGCATACCAGAGGTTGACTGAAAGGAAAAAACAGTCCTGACTAACATTTGATTACTTAAAAAAAGAACATTAAAAGAGTAATACATTAATACTAGGGCTGCACAATATATTGAAAAATTATCGTCATTGCGATAACAGGACGTGCGATAGGCCCATCGCAAAGCACGTCAAAAACGGCGATAAATGTTTGGTTCAAACATTTCCATCCGTGTCATACATCACCTTTTTGTAAACCAGCTCTGTTTTTTATGCGGAAGTATTATTTGACCAATCAAATGTAGCCCTTCTGATATGCGGTCAATCAGATGGGTCCGTTCACGTAATACGCCCGCCCCCTACGTAGACCCTTAGGAAGGGTGGAACGCAACACCCGAACAGGTAGCAGCGCCGTTCCCTTGTTCATCATGCTGGCTCAGAGCAACGAACGCACTTTGTGCTGAGGTTTCTGGAACCAGCACTGTTTTCAAACGTGAACTGAGTCCGCTCGGTGTTGTTAAGCAGCTGATAATAACCAGGCTGACTCCGACACGTGCCGGTGAACCAACCCACCTACCTCCATGTCGCTAGTGTTCCACCGGGTGGTGATGTTAGCCCCACGCTGCGGTTAGCTTCCAGCTAAAAGGCTACAGCACTCTCCTCCCAGTCCCACCCTGCTAAAGAGGGCCTGGAAAAGTCCCCCCACACATCAAAGGGATTTTTCATTTATGAGCTTTTATAACCTTGTTAATCAGGATAGTTGATTTGAGTAGCAGGTGCAGCTGCATATTTTTTCAATAAAAACGTTATGTTGTAATGGAATTCATGTATTAGTTTTTGTTTGCTTTGAACCCAGAGCAGGCGTCACACGCCAGACGACATCAACACTGCATACTTTAGTATTTGTTCATTTATCGTGAGTAATATCGATATCACAATATTAAGCACTGTTATCGAATATCGCAGGTTTTCCTAATATCGTGCAGCCCTAATTTATACATTAAAAATCCCTGAAACGCCTACTTACACTGTTGGTCTTGTTTAAATATGCAGTAATTGTTGCTTGCTTTTTTCGCTTCATCCTGCATCCTAGCAGCAACCACTCTGGAGTTGGTGTTTGTTTAGGTCATGCTGCATTCAATGTAATTGGAAAAAGAAGCTTCAAGTGCTTAACCTCTGATTTTGTTTTCTTTCTGGCCTTAGTGCGGGGGATGGATCGGGGTGGATCTGAATCTAGGGGGGACAGATCGCCCCGTCCCCCACCCTATCTGCGTGCCTGGGTGAGGGGAAGGTAAAATTGCAAGAGGGTAAAGGTCACAATTCAGTGAAATCTCCGTTTTACCGCGGGCGTCGAAAAGCGACTCTCTGGCCCAGCGCATCGCCTCCAGACGTTTTGGGAGCCCCAACGCATCTGAAACAAACGCTTGGTCACCCCGTGTCAGTTTTAGCCACTTCGGGTGTGAGAATGTGTTGAATCACTTTGCACAGAAATCTGGATTATTAAAAAGTACTCTGAGTTCATTAATAAAATCCCATTTTCACTTTCAACAACATAGAAACCGTTTTGAGTTGAAAAAGAAAATCAGTTCCAGTTTTAATCAACCTGCATTTTAAACAAACACACCACACACACACAGCACTGGCCTTTCAATAACCACAATTGTTACATCCACCAGTGAGACGGCTCAAAAAGCTGTTGCAGAGCCGGTGTAGCGGTCACACTTTATAGCGTGACGACTGCAAATTAATTATGACCAATAAGATGTGATTATTCCATATAAATATGAAATATCAACCTGATTGATCTCTGAATGTTTAATCAGAAGAGTTTAGGATTATTTGCTTGTTCAGGGACCATAAACACAGGCAGAGTGAAGTATAAAGTTAAAAGGAATTTTATTCTTTTCTAAACTAATTATAATTCATGACAAGCTATGTGATGGAGTGTATATGCGGTGATGTAATGTGAGTTGTAGGTGGTGTAAAGTAGATGTGTATCAGAACCATTGTATCTGAAAGAGATTGTGAATTCTGGGTGTAAAGAATTTTGGTCTGCTATAAACTAGAGAGTTGATTATTAATAAAACAGCATCAGACGCAATCTGCTGTGTCTACAAACCCTGATTGGAGACCCCCGGTGAGATCTGGAATGTCAGGTAATGTGGTGGATCTCAAGGCACCGAAGTTCATAGAATAACCGCGATGCGACCAGTCCGGTCTTGGGATGTCTCCAGGTCACAGCAGGCAGGAAGGTTTGTTGCGTCTAAAACAGATGTGCTCTTAAGGAGCCGTATGGCTGTGTCAGGTGGCAGTGTGCCGGCAGGTTTGACTGTGTGTCAAAAGAGAAAGGTGTCTCAAGGAGGATGGTTCCGAATTGGCCACTTCGGAGTTCCGCTTGAAACTGTATAACTCGGAAAGTCATTCTAGTTTTAATAATCCACGTTATCATTTCTGGCGAATCAGAAATTGACTAGGGCTGCAACTAACGACTATTTTAATAGTCGACTAGTCACTGACTATTGAAACGATTAGTCGACTAATCGAATAATTATTTAATTCTTCTTTAATTTAGCATGAGATTGCTTTAATTATGTGAAAAATGATAATAAACACAAGAAAGATGGGTACTTCAATGGAAAATGTATATTTTATTGAACTTTGCTGCTGATAGGCCAATTAATACTAAAAGTAAATAAAAATACCCTGTCTTACATCAATTAGGCACAGTGCTCAGTCAGTATAGACATAAATTCATAAATAAAATTAAAATACTTTTGTCAGGCACAGTCAGGCATAACATTAAATCTCTCTTTTTTAAAAGCAAAAATACATTTTAAAAAAAATGTACAATGTACATCCAAAACAAAACGTATTGGCTTTCGTGTTATTTAAATATCACCAAGGTGAGTCAGACTGTTTCATTCAACTGTCCGACGTGCTTTCTCTTTAAGTGTTCATGCATCAGCGAGGTGCTGCCGTGATTCGCAAGGACTGCTTTGCAAATAATGCAGGTGGTGTTTTTATTCACCGAATCCAGGCTACAATTAGGGCTGAAACGATTCCTCGAGTACCTCGAATAATTCGAGTACAAAAAATCCTCGAGTCAAATTCTCTGCCTCGAGGATTCGTTTAATTCATATTTAATTAATTCATGGCTTTGCAAACGCACGGGGTCATGTTTCACCCGGACCGAAATAAGTGACGCACATGCCCACTGGACTGCGAGTAGCGAACGTAACTTAACTTTCTTTTAAGCCATGGCGGACAACTTGAACCCCGGTGGAGTGCGAAAAAGACAGAAAATGTCAAAGTTGTGGGACCATTTTTCACGTCGTAAGGTGGAAAACGTAGTCCAGTATAAATACTGTAAAATGGATTTAGCCTAGCACAACACCACATCCTCCATGCTGCAGCACCTGTAAATGTCACTTCTGCAAGTGGACTTGGAGCCTCTACAAGATAATGCATTTTAGCCTGTATTTCTATATATTCTGCGGACACTGTGCGACTTTTTCGTTTGTAGCACTCAGTTTCAGCTCACACCGTACGTCTGGTAGCAACACGTCGGACATAAAATGTGCTAAAAATAGCAGTTTTTACACAATATGTCGGACTTTTTATTGTGTTGTTATTGATATTTGCTGTCCCTCGGGATTGCTGCAGGAGGACACGGGTATTTATGAGAGTGGCGGAGGAAAATGAAAGAAAGTAAATAAATGTTTTGTGATCAGTATAATTTGCCAAAACCACAGCAAACATGCTTTCTCGACAATCCTTGTTATTGTGTGAGAAAAAAAAAGTGTAGAAATTAAAACGGACGTGTGTTAATAGGGAAACAGCCGGCGAGCTGTTTGCGCCGTGAGCGGTTCTGGTTCTGTTTGGGCCGCAGCCGCTCGCAGCGCTACTTCAACAGTTATCCTCCTAGTTTCTGTCTGGCTTGCAGGCTAGCAGATTCTCGCACGAGGGGAAAATCGGCTCAGGTTGTTTACTTATTTTTTGCACACGCATTTGTTTACTGTGAAGTAAAGTTGAAGTGCTGAAGTTTTGCAAACTTAATTTTGAATAAAACTTGAAGAATAACTGGCAATTGCTCATTTTGAGAGGTCTTTCATATTTTATAACATGCTATTTTATATAATGGTTTACAAACACAAAAGGGTAATTTATTAGAGTACTCGATTAATCGAAAAAAATATTCGATAGAGTACTCGATTACAAAAATATTCGATAGCTGCAGCCCTAGCTACAATGCTCCCAAACTTTAGATGTTTTGGCACGCGTAGCTACTGTGTTGGATGCCGCCATTTCTGTTATATGACGATCATTCAGCATATCTTGGCTTGGACAGTCCTCTACCGTGCACCACCTTGCCACAGGAGACCCCCGCCTCGATTACTGCAATGCCCTTCTAAGTGGTCTTCCAGCCTGTACTGTGAGACCTCTTCAAATGGTCCAGAACGCAGCGGCGCGTCTGGTCTTCAATCAGCCTAAAAGAGCACACGTCACCCCTCTGTTCATTGAGCTCCACTGGCTACCGCTAGCAGCACGCTTCGTCTTCGTCTTCCTCCGCTTATCCGGGTGCTAGCAGCACGCATCAAATTCAAATTGCTAACACTAGCATACAAAGTCCGAGATGGTACGGCTCCCATCTACCTGAATCCTCTTGCAAAGGCTTACGTCTCGGCCCGGCCGCTCCGGTAATAACAGAATTGTCGGCTAGCAGTGCCTACACTACGCTCAGGACAATGCAGACTTTTCTCATGCATCGTTCCACAAATGTGGAATGACCTTCCAAGCACTACCAGAACTGCGGCTTCCTTTTCAATTTTCAAGAAACTCCTGAAGACCCTGCTCTTCAGAGAGCATCTTCTTAATTAGCATCCTCCCTGCACCCGTCCCCCCTCTCTACTGTCCACTCCTTGTTCCCTCCTCTCCATGACTGATGTCAATGTTGTTGTTGTTGTTACTGTTGTTGTTAGCCTCAAGGGCAAAATGTCGATTATCACTTGTAAGTCGCTTTGGACAAAAGCGTCTGCTAAATACATAAACATAAACATATGACGCTCAGCAGAGAAGCTATTGCGCATGTGCGACTCTCAGTAGAGATTGTAATGAAATGAGATTACAGCCGGTCAAACTGTACGTTCACAGCATGGTGCATATATATGCAGATCACCCTGATGTTGACCGTTTTTGTCACAATTTTGCTCAGGATTAGGGATTTAGCAAAGACGGCCAAAAATCACACAGTGTGATCCCGGCATTAAACCCTTTAGAACTCCACCAATTTATCAGTTCTACCAGAAATCAGCAGAAATCCTGTTTTTCTGTCTGAGGAGTCAAATGAATCAGTTAGAAACACTTTTCTTACTTTGTGTCTGAAGGTCCAGGTCCACTGAGGTCTGGAGGTCTACCCTTGGACCTGTCACTCTTCATAGACAGACAGCTGGGTTCTGGAGGTTCTGCTCTCCATCTGTGGTTCTGACCTCTGAAACACAAACATGTTGTAACTCAGATCACATCAATCCGTGAGAAAATCTCTGCTGAAACCATTTCAGAAGCTCTGAACACACAAACTGCTGCCGAGAATCAGAAGTTTCATGTTTGTAACTGAGGTCAGATGAAAGCTTCTCTAGATGATGGACATCAGAGAGGAGAAACCTAAACAAGTTCAATCAGCTTCATCAACACTTTTCTTACTTTGTGTCTGAAGGTCCAGGTCCACTGAGGTCTGGAGGTCTGGACGGGGAGGAGCTGCTCTTCATAGGTGGACAGCTGGGTCCTGGAGGTTCTGCTCTGTTCTCCTCTTCCTCCACAGAAACGTCCATCTTCCTCTTCAGTCACTCTGAGAGGAACCAGTTAGACTGACTGGGATTCACCAGTAAAGAATCAGGAATAAAGAGTCAGATGGAGAGTTTCACTCAAAACAAACAGAAAGACCTTTGGAACTCATTTCCACAGGCAGAATAATGAGTCATTTAACATTTAATAGGAAATATATATATAACCGAGACTGAATGAGGAGAGTGGATGTCCACTGATCAGAATGTCTGTGAAGGTTCTCGGTCATCCAGGTCATTGTAGTCTAAGGAGCTTTGAAAGAAAAGCGTCTGGACTTCTTTGAGTTGCTTGAAGACGTTTCACCTCTCATCCGAGAGGCTTCTTCAGTTCTAAGGGCAAATGGTGGAGAGTCCCAGATTTAAACCCAGTGGGAGTTTTCCCCCGAAAAGGGAACAAAAGACCCCCTGATGATCTTCTACATAAACACATGAGCCAAGGTGTGAGGGTGGGTGTGGGTCCTATTCAGCCAGAGTTTCGGGTGAGCTCATTGTGAAGCCTGGCCCCACCCTATCATGTGAATTCCTGAGGTCAGATGCAAGGGCGTCAGTTTGTTTTCAGAATTGCTGGGGACAATAACCATACACTTGTGTGGGGTTTAAAAATTACTGGGGACAGTAAGTAGGCTAGCACAGGGGTCGACAACCCGCGGCTCTGGAGCCGCATGCGGCTCTTCCATCCATCTGATGCGGCTCTCTGTGCTTGTAAAATAATGAATGGATATTTAAATAAAATGCTTTATATTTTACTGCATTAATTTTACACCTGTATGCCAATTCTAAATGTAAAGGTTGTCTGCGTAAACCTGAACAGTTCCAACCTGGTCTTACTGTGAGACCGGGTTGACGCGTCACGCTTGTGCGTAATCATATGCGCTTCTGAGCTGCTTTCTGACCTTCCCCACCTACAAAGTTTAATTACAACAATCAAACGTGACAGAGCCTGGATTTGGATTCTGAACAGTCTAAACATGTTTTAAAAAAGAAAAGTGTGACAAAAGTGGCACCTGCTCAGTAAAACCATCAACAGGGTGAAAAATATCAAAATATTGTAGGCAGAGACGGGCTACAACTTCTGGATCCACTTTATATAAATCGTTTTATTGATTATCGTCTTATGAAAGATAGCTTTTGACGTACACGAGCAACCAGGCACGTTGCAAGCTTTTCAAAAGTGTGGGGGATGTTGTCTGTGTCTAAAATATTTATGTTATTCATCTTGTTAGTTTAATTTCCATAATAGCGGAGCAGGTGCAAATTTTAGACGCGTCACGCATGTCTCCATTTTAAATATGTTTAAACTGTTCAGAATACAAATCCAGGCTCTGTCTCGTTAGATTGGTGTAACTAAAGTTTGTACTGAATGAAACTTTACATGAAACCATGTTGAGAAAAGGATCCGATTAAATCGTTTCCCCTCATTTACAGTCACGGAGTACAATGCAGTGCGCGTGGCTCTGGGGTTAATCAAGTTTAATTGTTTCTCTTTGCAACAATCTTCACAAGAAGGCAAAACAGTTAAATGGCAGGTTACAGATATTTCCATTTGACTGTTTATTTTGACGAATAAACTCAAGGATGTTGGTTGATTTCCTCCCACTGAAGCGGTCTGGAAACCCGGTCTCTCTGAGGGATGTGTCACTTGGAAAAATGTTATTTTTATGAAATTATGAAACTTTGGCTGAACAGCGCTTGTTCCCGTCTCTAATATGGAGACGCATGACGCATCCAGTCTGAGGCAGAATAGAGACATTTGATTAAGCACAAAGTTTATGTGGAGCAGAAGCGGTCGGGCCACGGCAGGTGAAATGTTCCTAGCCTACATGAAGTGGAACTGTTTAATTGTAACATTAATATGTTACTGGACACGCTGGTCTGGTTGGTTAGACCAGTGTTTGAAGTGGAAAACACACACACACACACACCAATTAAAATAATGCTGATAGCGTGGACTAGAAGACAGGTGATGGTTTATGTATTTAAATGATGATCAGGCTGCTGTAAAATGTAATCTCCATCCACATCCAGACACAATTATCCTCTATTCTTTCTCTAGTTGCTCTGCTCTTGTCTGGGCTGATCAGCTGATGGTGCGCGCGGCGTGCCTAACTAGCGGCTGCGATGCACATTTTACGCATTTGGAGAGGTGGGCTGGATGCTTTGCTTTTACTGGAAGATGGTCCACTTAACGCACGGGTGTAGACTAAATATTAATGACAAATGAATGAAAATTAAATTGGGAGTTTTTATTTCATATTTTAGAAATAAAAATGACGGGGGAAACATCTATGACGTCTTTTTAAACGAAATTTTCTAGCGCGACCTGCCTGCTTCACTAAGTCACTGCTTATTAAAGGCACAGTCCGCAGGATGACGCCGTCAGGGTGAGGAGGAGGAGATTTTTAAATTCGAACGGCTGTTGCTCACTCCCCCGCCCTTCCTGAAAGAGCCGAAAGCCACACCTCCCAATGTGCACGCGCAGGAAAAGCCGAGTCAACATCGGAGCATTGCTTCTTGTAATAGAGCTGAGCTAGTGTTAGCAATGGAGTTATCTGAGGTAAGAAAGTTGTATTTAACCAGCACATTAAACACTTACTGTTTACAAAAGGCATTTTATAAAGAATATCTATAAATATATTTATATTTTAAAATACCAGTAACAGTTGGCAATCTATATTGTAAATAAAATTAATCCTATCAAATTGTTAGCATTTTATTACAAGTAACTAGCTTATTTTTAATTGCTTTGCCATTCAAGATGGGATGAAATATCAAAGCATATAATTTATGTGGAAATCATGAATAAACACTGCATTCTGTGTAGTCCTCCTATAATCATGGTTGTTTTCATAGGGTTTCTGTTTATTGTTGGTTTAGCCCAAATTTTGACTAGATGTAAACCTGATCTGTGTCAAAATTGATTAATATGCAAGAGTACTTTTTATAGTAGTATAATTTTTTTTATTCTAATACAATTTAGAGTTCAGTGATTGAGGAATCCTCAGAGGAAGAGTTTGAACCTCCTATTGCACTCAAGACGTGGTGCAAAAAGGAGATGCCCACCATCATCTCAAAGCCGTGGTGCATCCAGAGGCCGTGGTGTGTCTAGAGGCCGCGGTGCATCCAGAGGCCGAAGAAGTGTGAGACACTCAGCTGTGGACCTTGGAGATGAAAATCTCTCTCGAGTTCGGAATCTTTGTTCCGAGTGAATAGACTTTGAACTGTAAGCATAACTGTTGCTGTAGCATCTCTTTCCACTTTTGTAGCAACACATACAGAACCTGAACCCTCAGCAGGCTATTGACATCCTTACCATGGTGCTGGACAGACACTGGTGTTCTCTTTGATGTACTTGCTCTCTCTGGTCCACCTGCCACAACACCTCCAACACCCAATCAACCTTCATGGTGTGTATGCTCCCACTGCAGAGATATACCAACTAATTTGGAAAAGAAATGCTGCCAACAGCCTCCCCAGACATGTATTTCAACTGTACCACACATGGAGGAGTTTATTCTGCAAAATTCCCTGACCCCAATGGTAACTACACTGGTTTTATTCCAAGACGATTGTAAATAAATGTATATATTTGATATCTTACATAAGTTTGTTTTTATATATTTTTGTTTGATGCTCTAATAAAGTGTTCTAAAGCACAACTCTGTGTTGCATTTGTAAAAATACCATAAATTTTAAAACTCCTGCACAACAACAAAAAATTATGTCTACCTCCAACATTTTACATAAATTTTTAAATTATTAGTCCTTATTTCCCCAAAATATATCTTTATTTTCAAAAAAAAAAAAAAAAAAACAGGAAACAAAAATAAAGAAGGTTTTGGGTTTTCTCTTGCCTCCCCCAACACCTATGTCTGTGGCAAAGTTTTACCTGTAAATAAAAAATAAACTCAATTAGCAATGGACTACAGGTGCTGGCCAGTAAATTAGAATATCATCAAAAGGTTGAAAATATTTCAGTAATTCCATTCAAAACGTGAAACTTGTACATTATATTCATGCAATGCACACAGACCAATGTATTTCCGATGTTTATTACGTTTAATTTTGATATTTATAGGTGACAACCAATGAAAACATCAAATCTGGTATCTCAGAAAATTAGAATATTCTAAAGGCCAATGAAAAAATGTTTGTTTCTCTAATGTTGGCCAACTGAAAAGAATGAACATGAAAAGAATGTGCATGTATAGCACTCAATACTTAGTCGGGGCTCCTTTTGCCTCAATAACTGCAGTAATGCGGCGTGGCATGGACTCGATCAGTCTGTGGCACTGCTCAGGTGTTATGAGAGCCCAGGTTGCTCTGATAGTCGTCTTCAGCTCCTCTGCATTGTTGGGTCTAGCGTATTGCATCCTCCGCTTCACAATACCCCATAGATTTTCTATGGGGTTAAGGTCAGGCGAGTTTGCTGGCCAATCAAGGACAGGGATACCATGGTCCTTGAACCAGGTGCTGGTGGTTTTGGCACTGTGTGCAGGTGCCAAGTCCTGTTGAAAGGTGAAGTCTGCATCCCCATAAAGTTGGTCAGCAGCAGGAAGCATGAAGTGCTCTAAAACTTCCTGGTAGACGGCTGCATTGACCCTGGACCTCAGGAAACAGAGTGGGCCAACACCGGCAGATGACATGGCACCCCACACCATCACTGACGGTGGAAACTTTACACTGGACCTCATGCAACGTGGATTCTGTGCTTCTCCGCTCTTCCTCCAGACTCTGGGTCCTTGATTTCCAAAGGAAATGCAGAACTTGCTTTCATCAGAAAACATAACTTTGGACCACTCAGCATCAGTCCAGTCCTTTTTGTCCTTGGCCCAGGCGAGACGCTTCTTGCGCTGTTTCTTGTTCAAGAGTGGCTTGACACACGGAATGCGACACCTGAATCCCATGTCTTTCATGAGTCTCCTCGTGGTGGTTCTTGAAGCGCTGACTCCAGCTGCAGTCCACTCTTTGTGGATCTCCCCCACATTTTTGAATGGGTTTGTCGTCACAATTCTCTGCAGGGTGTGGTTATCCCTAGAGCTTGTACACTTTTTTCTACCACATTTTTTCCGTCCCTTCGCCTGTCTGTTAATGTGCTTGGACACAGAGCTCTGCGAACAGCCAGCTTCTTTAGCAATCACCTTTTGTGTCTTGCCCTCCTTGTGCAAGGTGTCAATGATTGTCTTTTGGACAGCTGTTAAGTCAGAAGTCTTCCCCATGATTGTGGTGCCTTCAAAACAAGACTGAGGGACCTTTTAAAGGCCTTTGCAGGTGTTTTGAGTAAATCAGCTGATTAGAGTGGCAGCAGGTGTCTTCTATATTCAGCCTTTTCAGAATATTCTAATTTTTTGAGATACCAAATTTGGAGTTTTCATTAGTTGTCACTTATGAATATCAAATTTAAATGTAATGAACATTGGAAATACATTGGTCTGTGTGCATTGCATGAATATAATGTACAAGTTTCACGTTTTGAATGGAATTACTGAAATATTTTCAACCTTTTGATGATATTCTAATTTACTGGCCAGCACCTGTATTGTGTGGAAGATGTAAGGCAGATGATGTTTTATTTTACCATCACCGCAAGTCCGTAGGTGTTGTAGAAGTTCCTCTGTTGATGGTGCAGGAACTCCGGACAGCAAACCGTAACGCCTTGGATCCTCAGGCCTTAGCTTGTAGCGTTGAGGAAGACCTTTCTTGCTTGTCAAATGTCGGTCAGTTGCTTCTGGGATATTACAGTCATGAACTGTATCCTCAATGTTAATTTCTTGCAGAGTCTCAAGTTGTAATGTTTTTTGTAATGCTGCTCCAGTCCTGTGAACAAAAGCTTTTTATTAACAATGCGCTATTGCAGTTTTATAGAATGTTAAACCAGTGGTTCCCAAACTTATTTAGCCGCGCACCCCCTTCTATGTCCCGACCATGTCGACGCACCCCCCAGCCCCCACATCAGGGCATGGCTATATATATATATATATATATATATATATATATATATATATATATATATATATATATATATATATATATATATATATCAGACGTCAAGCTAAACAGACAGGGTTAAAAAAATATGATCGACCTTTTTCCCCATCACTTCCATTTTTTAAATAGTAATTAATAAACATTCGATACCATTACGATTTCCTTTGATTTAATTTTAAATAAATATTTAGAGTGCCCAGGTAGAACATAAACAATGCAATTTAATGGTTTTCTTAAAGTAGGAACGTTTAACCTGTGCGGCCAGAGCGCTCTCCTTCCTTCTGCTCTGCGTAAACCTGGACTGGTCACCTACTTGTGCGTAATCAAATGTCTATAGAGGAAAATATGGAAAAGCCATGAGGTTCACTTTTGCCTCAGACCGACTTATTGCTGTTTTATGGTGTGACTGAATCTGCGATCCGCTGCCACGCGGACTGGAATAACAAATGCTGCAGTAACAGGAGCTGTAGTCAGGTTCGGAGTCACTGGCTGGAGCGGACCCGACTTTAATACGTCATCCCAAAATAGAAGCTAATATCTTAATTTGACCTGGAATGAAAAATGTTATAAAACCTCTTAAAAGTTTTTATCACAGAGGAGGCAGCGCTGATTTCTGGGGCGCCGGAGTTTGCGCAGCGTGCGCTCTTACCCCCAAATTCCACTACCTCCGCTCCGCTCTGGTCTGCCCCCGCCCTCCGCAGCCGCTCGCTTCCGAACTCAATTTTTACTGGTACCCGCTCTACAACGGCTCCGCAACGGTGCGGAGACCTGAGGTGGGCAAACAAGCATGCGCGGGATTTTCGAGATCTTGCGATACAGTCCGAGCAATAAACGCGGAAGTTAGATCCAAACACCCGTTGTGTGGGAGAAGCATCGAAATGAACTGTTTAATCTGCCCATCATTTGTGTTGAGAGATCAGCAGTGTTTGGATCAACAAAGTGTGACTACTTTGATAGTAGAAACTGTATTTATGGCTTACTTTTGTACATTTAAACTTCAGCCGCCACTGATAGTTGTTAAAAGTTGTTAAACCTGTACATATGAAACAAAAAACGCCTTTTGTTTATCGATTTATTGTGAAAAACGGAAGTTGTGCTTGCTCCTTTTCCTGTTGGACGGTTGTGATTTCTGTCCATTTACTGCGGAGGTGCTCCGGCGTCCGGCGAAAATAGGATCGATTCTATTTTTGCCGGACGCTGGAACAGAGGGCGGCGCACGGCGCCGCACTGCTGGAGCACGGCCGCAGTAGTGGAATTGCTCTGATTGACTACAACGGGACCGATTTAGCTCCGGCGTTCGTGTCGGAGCGGAGGTAGTGGAATTTGGGGGTTATTGAATCTGCGTGTGTGTGCGTGTGCGCGCGCGCGCGGCACAGCTCCATGAGCCGCTCCAGTCACCGCGCCTCGTTATTTAGCGCTATTTAAACCAATGTTGTAAAATGACTTCTGCCCAGCCCAGATGTGCTCACCTGTGCACCCGTGAGCCGACAGACGCACTCTGAACTTCAGATCTCCGGCACGCTGTCAATAGCCTGAATGGGAAACATTTCTTATTTATTTAGTTACATCCACAATGTTCTGTGTGTGAGGTTTACAATGTCAGAACACCTGCATGAGACAGGGTGTTAATTACAATCTGCCAGAATGACTCACCACCTTCAGATTTCTCCAACACCGTTAAAAATGATCAAATACGGAACATATCGGCGAGCGCAAGCCAGAGTGCTGAAGCTCGGCGCATTGTTATTATGAAGCTAAGGCACATGTGGAGGACACACACACGTGCGCGCAAAAATATACTTGTTTTCAATTATATTTATTGTGCCCACTTACGTTTTCTTAGGCCCGCCCACAAACGAGTTTCTGGCTACGCTAATGGTGACATATGACAGACTTCTCTGAGCTCCGCAGCCATTACACTTTTCACCTCGCGCACCCCCTAGCGGCAGCTCGCGCACCCCCCACACTTTGGGAAACCCTGTGTTAAACGAAAGGAATTACCTTATGTGTGTATAAGGCGTGTAGTCCTCATCACCGCTGTCATCAGTACCGCTGTCCATCTCGATGGTTTCGTCCTCCTCTGAAGACGAATCAACTTCTGTTTCTCTGTTTGGTGACCATATGTCATCTGATGACTCTATCCTGAATATACACAATATAAAGTTTTTAGTATGGAAAATTAGACACATTTTATTAACATCTGAATACTTACACAGAGTTTTGAATATTGTTGAACTCTTCCTCGTCAATGTTTGCTTCAATTCCCACACAAGATAACCTAAAAAAGTAATTATTGTTTACTTTTCCTGACAAATGTGACAGCCAAATACAGATACAACCTTGTACTTACATTTGTTTAGATCCTTCTTTTTTAGTTTCACCTTGTTCCATCACCTCCTCCAAATTATCATCCCTATGAAAATAAAATACAAGCACAAGAATATGATTAGAATCAATACATATTTTGTCATTTTGAAGGTAATAGACCTCGTCTATTGGCCGTCATCATCACCCTCTCCTCATTTTTCTCACTCTACTTATTACGCATTTCTCTGTATCCACTGAATTCCTTCTTTACAAATAATTTCCTGTCTCTCTCTTTACATTTTAAAAACACAATTGTGTTATTTTTTTCTCATAAACTTTGAAATAAAAATATAATTTTTTAAAATATGTTTAATTTTGTTGTTGTGAAGTGTCTCAAGAGTTTTATCTTGAGAGGCGCTATATAAAATGTAGTTTTACTATTTATTTCTATACATTTTTTATAGTCATTCATTATCCCATTTCTAGAATTTTTTCAAAATAATCCACCACTAACTTAAAACAAACAGAGGCAAAATTATAATATTCCTGGTAGAGGTTTATAGGCAGCTATTTACCTTTCAGATGATTCTCCATGAATGCTAGACAGAGCTGGCACTGGTGTTGGAGAAATACACAGTTGGCGCTTCAATGGTGTAGATGTTGATGCTTCATATTTGGACTGATGACTGTAAAAAACAAAGCCCAAAAATTAGTGATCACAAGCTAAACAAGTCTCCCCAGCCTTCACAGATTTTTGCACGAGCTGATTATCATTCCTTTTATTTTAATATGGAGTTTTCACGTAGGTAAGACCACAAACTCAGATGGTAATCTGTACACGTGGCCCACCCAGGTTAGCACAATATGTCTTTCAGTGCTAATGGAAACGTAAGGTTTTGGATACGTTCCTGATCAATCACACCTAATTCTAACTGCTGAATCATCTCCTCAGACTTCTACAAGTGCTACATGAGCTGCTGATTACTCGTTTTAATCAAACACGCAGCTCAGGCAAGTGTAAACACCTAATTCAGCTTTCAAGGTGCTAACTGAACCCCGCTAACGGGGAAGTTATAAACAAGAGCTTAAAACAATATACTGAAGTGGCCTATAGTTAAACGCCACACTAATCATTAGCTCCCATATAAACAAAAACTAAAATCCCCTTTCGTTACTCAAACTTCTTCCAATATAGCATAAATAGTTCGACTAGCATCGATTCATGTCGACTTAGCATTCAAGCTAATGCTACATTAGCCAATAGGACACCAAGCATACAAAGCTTGTTTGCTCTATTACTTCTTTCAGTGAAAGAAAGATTATAAGTAAATTTATCCGAAAAACAATAAATAACTTACCTGTCTAAAAGATACTTTGCCAACTCTTCATCCGTTTTCAGGCCGTGTAGATCACGAAAATCTCTCCATCGTGTGTAAAACAATCTCCAATGTAAATTCCACTCGACTGTCTTAAACGTCTTACAGCCACTTTTGAAGAAGGGCTTTTAAACTTTTTAAATGTTTTTTGAGATGTGGAAGGCAGTCGAGGAATCGGTAATTTGGGGTTTTGTTGCTCCAAGTTTCTGCAGTAAGCCGAGTGAGGCGCGTGACACTATTGTGCACGCTGAGATCTGCTCGTGCTCGATGATTGACAGCTGCCCCCTGGTGGAAACGCAGCACTATTGGTCAACGCGTTAGGCTTGCAGAAATATTGGCTGAGCTCTACAGGGCAGGGGAGGGACTTAGGAGAAAATTGAAATATTAAAGATTATTTACCGTAAATCCTCTAATACAGGCCCGGGCCTGTATTTGACTCAAGCTCATCAAGCTCCAGGCCTTTATTGGAAGGAGGGACAGTATTAGAGACAGGCCTCTATTTCTATTTGAGCAAAATGAACTAATGGTTCGCTGGAGTTTTTGACAATTAAAATTGCACCCACATTTTCAAAGTTAAACACATCTCTTTTAACAACGGTAGTTTCTGCTTCAACCCTCTCCCCCCTCCCCCTGCGCAGCAGCCGCAAACTCACTGATGCGCCTGCAGCCTCTCGGAGTTCCTGCTGCTCTAAACATTAAAATAATTATTTCATTTTCTGTTCCTCACTTCTGATGACCTTCAGTGGTGTCTGTTTGTTGCAACAGCAGGTACAAAAACTAACTTGTTTTGATTTGACTATTTTTCTGTCCTGTCTGTCTATTATCTTCCTGCATCTCCTCTCAATCCTAAAGAAAAACTGCTACCTGGGTTCATATATATTCACCTTATGAGTTACCTTTGAACTGCAGTTCTAAAAGATCTACCGACCGCAAAAACAGCGGAGCGCTTGCTGTTTGGCGGCCGTATCAGTGATCAGTGCGTCGGAGGACAAGGTGATGCCCGCAGCGCCCCGCTCCACAGCATGCAGCGAAACGCATCAGGCGCAAATAAAAGACAGAAAACATTAAAGGAAATGAACTGACATGAACGATCGCGTGTTAAATTAGTTTTTGAAGTGGCGACACCTGATTGTTACTGTGGCCGTGCTCAGGAGGCAGATCTACCGACCGCGAAAACAGCTGAGCGCTCCCTGCTTGCCAGCCGCATCATGGATCTGTGCGTCAGAGGACAAGTTGATGCGCCCCGCTCCACAGCAGCGATACACATCAGGCGCAAATAAAAGACAGAAAACATTAAAGGAAATGAACCGACATGAACGATCGCGTGTCAGTAGCTACGGTCTGGCACAGCGCGTTGCTGATCACAGAGAATGTGATCATACGATAATTCAATAGGGAGCGTGGTTTCACAGACGCGGAAGTGATAGCGTCGGTGAAACGCCGGCTGCTCTAGGAAACCCCCGAGCGTTCGAGCGTCAACGAAGTGACACGGAAATGCCGGGCTTTCCAGAAGTAAGTAAGATAACTTACTATGAGCTGATAGTTCGTTGGATTGATTGGTAGGTTGGAAACTCTGATCATGAATCTGAAGAAACGATAACTGAGTGGTGAGCTGGAAAGGCGACTTCCGTTTGGTTTATAGCCACGGTTTGTGACGTAGGTGCGACGTAGAGGGAATCCCCGCGAGGGGCATGCTGGGAGTCCCTACTTCGCGGATTTTCACCTATCGCGGCCAGGTCTGGAACGCATCTACCACGATAAACGAGGGATTACTGTAGTTCATACACCCCCTACTGCTGCTCTCCAGAGTGTTCTGCAGTGTAATCAGCACGTTCTCTTTGAACTTGATAGTGTAATGACCTGGCTGGGGTTGTAAGCCAGGTGCATTCTGGGTATTGTGTTATATGTTTCCTATCATTCTGCTAGTTCCTATGTGCTGATTTGCGTGTTGTGTGAGTGTTATGTAAGCCACAGGGAAGGTGATGTGTGTTCTGTGGAGCGGGTTGAATTAGCATGGTTAACTGACACCGTGACTTTGTGTGGTAGGAGCGTGATAGAGGATCATGTCTGTAGCGTTACAAAGCGTTGATAAAAAGCCTAATAAAGGTCTGCGTGAACCCCTACTGCCTCCTGCTGGTTGATTTGGGAACTATAACCTTGCCGCTGGGACGCTCGTACTTGCTTGTTACCACATTCCATCCGACCACAATAAGAGACCGGCCATTATTGACCTCTGCTGACTCCGACACCGGCCAAAATTGGAGACCCGGCCTTTAATTGAATACCGGCCTGTATTAGAGGATTTACGGTACTTTTTTTAATAAAATTGGGTCAGATGGTCAAAATCAAACATTTTTAAAGTTATTCTACATTTAAATGTTGCAGACTGTGCCTTTAAGGCCTGTCCAAAATTACCGTGACCCACCCAAAAATGAAAACCTGGCGCCGCACCAGTTATAAACCTCTGCAAATTGTTGTTCTTCACTTTATAAAACTCAGACTTTGTACAGCTAATGTCAAGATGTAAAATTATGAATTCAGTCGAGCTCTTCCGTCCCTCTCCTGTTTCTCCTGGAAACCCGACATCGGCTGTCAGAAGCGGGAGGTGAAGAAGGAGATGAGGCAAACAGAGTGAGTGCGACCTAAAGAAACCAGACTGGTGTGGAGGTGAGCAAAACAGCTGGAAAAGTGTGGGTGTTGAATCCCCCACGGGTGCGACGCCCATGCGAGTGACCGGTACCGGCTGCTGTCACCTGTTGTGAGCAGCTCTCTGCTGTCTGAGGGTAGGCCCCGCCCACAACGCTGCGGCTGCTGTGGTGTTTTCTTTACTGCGGGAAACGGGTAATAATGGCTCTTTGATGGGAACAGGTTGCCGACCCCGGTATAAGATCTGAGCTGGTAAAAACAAAAATCCTCATCAGCAGGCATTTTTTAAAGTGGGGGGGACACAGCTGCCAATCACAAATTTTGCCGGGTACATGTCCCCGGCGTCCCCGGTTAAAATGACGCCCATGGTCAGATGGCCCAGGATATGCATCTGGGATGCCTCAACGCCCATGCGTATCCTGGGCCATCTGACTTAAGGAATTCACATGATAGGGTGGGGCCAGGCTTCACAATGAGCTCACCCGAAACTCTGGCTGCATAGGACCCACACCCACCCTCACACCTTGGCTCATGTGTGCTGAAATGTAGGGAAACGAGCCGTTTTGCTGATCACCAATTTAAAAACAAAAACAAAAGAATGTAAACGGAAGTCAACTCGTTTTTTGTTTTCAACATAAAAAAGGAAAACGAAAAACAAACTTTTTTTGTTTTTCGATAGTGTATTTCAAGATGAAACGTTTAAATCAGAAAATATGGGGAATAGTTATTTTTCTGCCTTAAATTCACCTTTTTCGCTGTGACCTGGAAGTTTACCTGCAAAAACACAAGCGAAGAAAAAAAAAGAAGGTGACGCAGTTTGTTCTGAAGGTGAATCAAAGCAACAACCCGAACACAGAGAGAAAAGCTCTCAGAGACTCATACAGGAGAACAAGAACAATGTTCACTTCTAACTCACCTGATTCACACGCTTTACTTTCTTCTCTTCTGTCCACATTCAACCCAGTCTGAACCGGATTATCAGCGTTAACGGAAACCAACGAAACACAAACTGGAATAAAAATTACTTCCATTAACTTGACTCAGAGTAACAACGAGGCTTTTAATAAAAGAAAACTAACTAAAACGGTAACCAGAGTTCACAAATCTGACTAAAACTTCCAGAGAAAATGTCCTCCCTTTGTCCTCCGTTCCTGTTAATATCAAGTTCGGTTTCGGTTTGGTGATGATTCAGAGTAGTTGATGATTCAGGGCAAGAAACTCTTTGGTGCACTACCGCCACCTACTGGACTAGAGGGGAGTAAGTAACTATAAAACTTTAACAAACTAATCATCATCGTCATCATATTAATAATAATAATAATAATAATAATAATTATTATTATTATTATTATTATTATAGACTAATAATAACAACATTCCTGGGTAAAACATGACACTGTCTCATCCTGAGTTGTTCTAAGGGCCCTGTACATAATCTCAAGGTCTGATGATGAAATCTATTTTCTGAGTACAGAGAGACACTGAGCAAAATTATCTTTTAAATTAGAAAAAGTCCAACACAAACAATTAGTCTGTTATTAACCAGATTGTTTTCATTTAATATCCTGATGAATAAAACCACAAACCCTCGCTGACTTTTACTAACAAGCAGCACATCGTTTATAAAACTTGACTAAATACAGCAAATGTCCAAAAGTCCCTGTTAGCTCACTGGACTCAGTTTCCCAGAAGGCCCTGGTCAGAACGTGTCGCAGCTCTTTCACTTATTTATTGTGTTTAGGACGTTCCTTGTTCTGCACAGGTACAATGTTATGTAGCAAACATCTGTAAGGAGCCGCATTAATAGATGGAGCCACTGGCAGCTGTTTATTTTGATTTATTACCCTGTTTGTGTTTTCTATTGTTTCCATGGAAACCATAATAATAACCTCTTCGGTGAACAGGAATAAACTTCTTTAAAGCCTGTTTCTGGATGTCAGCCCATCCTTCTGACCCAGGAGATGTTGGGTTGCACATTCCACCTGTTACCAGCTGGTATTCAGGTAACATCTTCACTTTCAGAGGCTTCATGTGGAATAAAAACATTTAATGATAAAAATGTATTGTTGTCTACCTGATGTTGCACAGCTGCTGCCAACTTTTTTAGGACTTTATTCAACAGATGTCAGACTTGTAATAATTCTGCTGAGCTGTCAGATGGAATGGCTCAAACACCAAGCAGCTGAAGCTGATGATCCAAATGTAGCTGTACAGGATTTCCCTTTCTGAGCTCTTCTGAATCCGTTTCTACGTTCTAATGTCCTTCCCAGACATCACACCGGCACCATCAGTGACTCACTATTTTACTGGTGTCCAGTCCAAAGTGTGACAGCTCTCCCAGAGCTATGTCAGTCAGTGACAGGACATCACACTAGTCAGTGATCAGCCAGGATTCGCTCTCATGGAACATTTCTGATCCTCATTTAGAAAATCAACAGAAATGTTTTCATGGCCAGTTGGATCCTTTGTTCTCTACTCAGTGTCACTTTATTTTACAACACAATGAAAACAGCTGAGGGGGACCAAAATGCTTTGTAGTTAAACGAGGTAACAAAGAACAAATGAAACTTCCTGGATGATAAAACAAGAATAAAGAACAAGTTGTTCTTCAATCTGATCTTGGGACATCCAGGAGAACCAGGCTGGTAGAGCTGAGTGCTCTCCCTGGTGTGTAGATGTTAATAAGATTGGTTCAACATGACATGATGGTCCAGATGAGTTGTGATGAATGGGTTAAAGACTTTCTCCTGATCTTTTACAGGGAGATGTGGCTTCACTCTGGTCAGAAGTCTAAGATGGAACAAGGTGCTTTTATCACTCTGCTCTGATCTGTTTATCCAGCTTACAAATGAGCTTTATTTGTTTTAAATATATTAATTATTTACAGTCATGTTTAAATTGGCACAGAATGTATTAAATGCTTTGTTGTTTTTACCACTAAAGGTTCTAAATAAATAAATACATTTTACCTACTTACTAAGATTCTTACATGTTTACAAAGCTCTGTATTTATATTTTGTAAATAATCCAAAATCCTAAAAGTTTTAAAGTGTTCATAAACAAAGTTTATTCTGTGGTTTTTAGAACTGTCTTCATCTAGGGGCAAACATGTAGTTTCACTAAATGTCCACAAGAGGGCCACACAGATCCATAAAACTCAGATAAGTTAGTTTGGGTTCATTTTTGTATCATTAAAGGTAAATTAAATCAACAAACTTCTCATATATTAAGTTTGTTTTAGTAAATCATGATAACTTATTAAAGGCTTTTATTGTGTTAGGAGGCTTGGTGCCATTCTGTCTTTTTTATATTATTTTTCCATTTATTTTATGATATTTCGTTGTTTTGTTTTTTGATTATTTTATGATTTGTTTAGTTGATCTCTGTGACATTTCTTTCTGTGATAAGTGCTATGTAAATAAACTTTCCAGACTTTTTCTCTATTTTCTCTTTATTTGTTTCATTCAAAGTGTTAAATATATATATATATATATATATATATATATATATATATATATATATATTCACTTTATTTATGCGTTAGGAACTTCATTTGCAGTCAGAGCGTCAGCACAACACATAAAAACAGCATCAAAACACTCACACATACACACAATTTGAAATCCTACTCACATCTACACACGCTTAAAGGAATTTAAAAAGGAACACGATATTAAAAGATTACTAGTTCAATCTAGATGTACCGTAGTGTTGGTCACGGTCACTTTTGCTGGGGCATGCTATTTAACAGGCGGATTGAAGAGGGAAGGAAGCTGGAGGAGGCCCTTCATGTCTTCACTGGGAGGGCCCTGAACCGCCGGCCTGATGGTAACTGGGTGTAATGGGAGTGGAGAGCATGTGACGGGTCTGTGGAGATCTGTGTGCCTTTTCTGAGAACTGAAGTGTTGTGTGTGCTGGTAAGTGACTGCTGCTCCTCACCGATGATTTCACTGCTTATCCTGATTGTTTTATTGAGCATGTTACGCATATAAACAACGAGAAAAACAACATGCATAAACACCAAACAATTTGAATGAAAAGGGGCAGAAGGAAGAAATAAAAATTTCCATCTCTTCCCTCCTCATTTCTGTCTCCTACTGTTTGTCCTTTTAAACACTTTGAGAACAGAAATGAACTCCGTGCAAAGTCAGATGATATCAGCTAAAGAGTTCATTTCTCCTCTCGAGGTTTTAGCAATGGAAATAAACTCTGACAGCGTCTAATCTGGACCTGATGAACTCCAGTGAAGCCCTGCAAAGGGAGTTCATTCATGGCCAGAATAAAGTGAATTGTAGCATTTAAGAGTTTAGCTTTGACACTTTGCTCCCTCTTTATTATGTCTGCACTCTCACTAACATCTCATCTGATGCACTTAGTAACATGAAGTCTCACTTTAAAGAGAATCACACATCAATGAACAACCCACCACAGAAAGGTCAAAGATTTATCTGACAGCAGCAACACTAAAAGTGTTCAAATGCTCCAACATCCAGACTAATTGTTCCAAGTATCCAGTGAACAACAACTAGTCTGAGCAAACAGTCAATGCAGGATCCAGTGAGTCTGTCTAGGAGCTCCAGAAGAACATCATCCAGCAGCTGGGAACATGTGGGTCAACTTCTAATAACATCTTGGAGTTCAGAGAGTGGATGAGCAGCCTGTGGAGAGCAGTACTACACGAGAACTTCATCTTCAGAAACAGCCTGGTAGCTGATGCAGACATGAGGCTCTGCTCAGAGGACAACACATAAAGAAATGTCCTCCTGGGTTACCCATGCAGAGAGCAGGATTCATCATTTTGGGACAGTTGCTGCAAAGTCTGAAACATCTGAGCTGAGAGAGTTCATCAGTCAGTTAGAAAGGGAAGCAGCCACAGAGCTGTCTCCATGGAGACGAAGCTGCTTGGTCATACCATACCATACCATACCATTTTATTTATAAAGCGCATTCAACATGGCATTACAACCAGACAAGGCGCTGTACATTAAAAGATTACAGTTAAATTAACACGTTCAGAATGACATTTAAAGCATAGTTTATAAGAAAAAATGAAAACAAGAAAATACTAGAACTAACAGTCGTAAAACACTAAAAACACAAAAGGAATGTGAAACAACAGATAAAAACATATGAAAGAACCACAGTAATACAGATGTTAATTATAGTGCATTCTATTGTAGAAAGAATGCAGATGTCGAAAGTGGTCCATGATTATGTATTATATGCAAGGTTGAAGTAGTGAGTTTTCATGCGAGATTTAAAAATGCTAATTGTTGGTGCTTGCCTCACTAGTAGTGGTAATGCATTCCACAGCTTGGGAGCACAGAGAAAGCCCTTTCTCCACGGCTTTTCAGACGTGCGTTTGGAAGAGCTAGGAGGAGCTTATCTTCAGACCTGAGAGCACGAGGCGGATTGTAGTAATGGACGAGTTGACACAGATATGGAGGAGCTTGACTGTTCAGGGATTTATAAGTGAGAAGCATGATTTTGAAATTGATCCTGAGATGAACGGGCAACCAGTGGAGAGATTTTAGAATTGGTGTAATGTGCTGTCTTCTGTCAACTCCAGTCAGGAACCTAGCTGCTGAATTCTGGACTAGCTGAAGTCTAGATTGAGCTGCTTTACTGATGCCGTATAAGCAGGAGTTGGAGTAATCCAGCCGTGAAGTGATGAAAGTGTGGACTACTGATTTGAGAAGACGGACACTCAGGATGTGCTTAAGTTTAGAGATACGCCTGAGGTGGTAAAAAAATCATCTGGAAGAATTCCTTCATCAGTCATGTGGTCGTGTTCATCTGGTTGAAGGACACAGAGAGGAATTGTCCATCAGCATCAAGAGTCTTTGTAACCAGATAGAAACTGAACCAACTGACAAGAAATCAGAGTAAAGACTGTTTCTGATGCTCTGATAAGAGCTGCAATTCCACCTGCTCAACTTTGTTTTTAACACTTTAGAACTCCACTAATTCATCAGTTCTACCAGAATTCACCAGAAATCCTGTTTTTCTGTCTGAGGAGTCAAATGGATCAGTTAGAAACACTTTTCTTACTTTGTGTCTGAAGGTCCAGGTCCACTGAGGTCTGGAGGTCTGGACGGGGAGGAGCTGCTCTTCATAGGTGGACAGCTGGGTCCTGGAGGTTCTGCTCTGTTCTCCTCTTCCTCCACAGAAACGTCCATCTTCCTCTTCAGTCAGTCTGAGAGGAACCAGTTAGACTGACTGGGATTCACCAGTAAAGAATCAGGACTAAAGAGTCAGATGGAGAGTTTCACTCAGACAGGTTACCAAGTCAAGAGTTTTCTAGAGACAAACAGGAAGTGAGACGTGATGCAGCAGTTTGTTGTGAAGGTGAATCAAAGCAACAATCCACAGAGAGAAAAGCTCTCAGAGACTCTGACAGGAGAACAAGAACAATGTTCACTTCTAACTCACCTGATTCACGCGCTTTACTTTTCTTTCTTCTCTTCCGTCCACATTCAATCCAGTCTGAACCGGATTGGGTTTCCTCCTAATCTGATGAGAACTGTTTCATGTAAAAATGTATAAAAATGCATTCATTGATTTGTAATGGTTACAAAACTTTAGCCATGTTTAAACGCTGTTGTTTTACACATTTACCTCCACTTGTTGCCATTGATGATGCGCTTGTTATTTAGCTGAAGTTTGCTCTCCCCAGACTTTTTGACCCTAATGGGCATCCGTTGGTAAGGTCTCAAAAAATACAGCTTGCTTGTAACGATTTAGGTATCAGATTCAAAAATAATAACAACAACAATAATAATAATATTCAGTCACTTTTTCAGTTTTAGATTTTTAATTCTCATTTGATTCACTCATTCTAGCTTTGATGTTGTTAGCTTAAACTTATGAAAATCACAATTATTACATAAATACCTTCATTTCATTATAAAGTAAGTCACTTCCAAGCAAAAACCACCTTTGGGAAAGTAAATAAATGTAAAACAACATTTAGATTAATTTCTTAACATACAGTTATCGCCATCAATGATTTTAACAACAGAACCTTCACATTAGCAGCCACCGCTAAAACATCTCAGAGAACAAATAAAAGGGTTGAAAACAAACACAAACAAGACAACAAAAGGATGTTGACATGTCATCAGCAGGATTGTCCCTGCTGTAAACAGGCAAATCTGCTCATTCTTTCTAGCTACCATGTTTTTTTATCATAAACGTGTATTTGACTAGTGCCGGCCCAGCAACCGTCACATGGGTGTCTTAAGCAGAATTTCACCTTGTGACCCACAGTTAGAAGCAGAAAACAACCTTAAAGTTACGAGCTAGATATTAAACAGCACAGATGAGGTCAAAGGTCAACAATGTAGTTATAAAATAATCTGGTATCATTATTACTTTAAAGGAGCAGAAGATGTTTTTTTGCTTGCTGATCAAGCAAGGTACTTTTTGAAAATCCAACTCCCCCTTCCTCAGGTGACCCCCACCTAAGCCACGCCCCCAGAACAGAAGAACGCGTGTTTGTTCCTGAGGGTTCAGTTCACGAGTTTCGATCAGTTGTTCTTAATTTCATCTGCACCGCACAAACGGCAATCTAAGAAAAACCCACGAGCAATCGATTAAAACTTCTAGAACCTACCCTTAACCCACACGTGAGTTGCCAAGGCAACAAACTGACAGACAGCTCTGGCAGCCAACATGGGCCCGGGTGTGTTGACAGGCAACATGTCCGTCACCTAAACATTTCCCTTTAAGAAAATACTCTAAACAGAACATGTAAAATAATACTCCTTAAAGAAATATGCAAACTGAACAGAACATTGCATCCGCTCCACTACCTAGCCCAGCTGCTCCAAGTCAAGAACACGCAATTTCCCTCTGGGATTAATAAAGTAGTTTTGAACTGAATTGAATTGAATTGAATTGGCACACATGGAGGGGTAAGTGAAGAGCATGAGGGGTGGTCAGGGAGGACAGCTTGATGGATGGCTCATGATCCAGTAATTAATAATGGGACGTTCACTCTGATTGTATGAGGTTCCTCAGTGATACGTTTCAGAGGTGATTAAACTCATTCTTTTTATTAAATTTACAAAACATTTAATTCACTTGTAGCCATCAGTATGTGAAGAGCATTTCAAGCAATGTGGCAAAAACATTCCAGAGAAACCTGCTCTGCACCTTTAAAAGCTGCTTCTCATCTGGTGACTTAGTCCAGAGGCCAAAGCACCAACACCAGGATTCAGAGGTGATTGTGAACCCGGTGATTTGAGCTCTCAGGTTAACTTTTATCTCAAACATCAAAGAAAACCTCAAGGCTGCTGTTTGTTCACAAGGATCTGGTGAAGTGAATCTTAAAGTGTTATAAATACCCCACAGAGAAGCTGCCAACAGCTCTGACTGCTAAAACAAACAAAGCAGTAATAAAACTATAGCTGGATAATAAAAATGAAACTGACATCTATCCTGATCATTTCGGCGCTTCTCGTTTACGTCTTTAGTCTCGGCAGCTGATTATTAACCACAGGAGGCTGAAACGTGTCACGTTACCCTGAAGAGTGTGAATGATCTGACTTCTTTATGTGAACAAACTCCACTGCAGCTCCTTCTAAATCTGGACTGTTCTACATCAGAAGTTGGTGCGGTCGATTCGGTCTTGCTTCATCTGGGACTTTGCCTTCTCCTTCTGCAGGAGAACGTGTTCTGCAAACTCCCTCACGGCTCCCGCCCCCCCAAGGAGGCGGCAGGTGTACTTGGCAGCGTTGGCGGCGTCTGATGAAGCGTCTGCAGGAGCTGCACTCAAACCCGCCAGATTCAGACAGCTGCTGTCAGCTGTGTCGTTACCTGGGAGGAGACACGGGCATAAACATGGTTCCAGTGTTTCATAGCAATGACTGCACTGTTCCAGTAAGCCGACACGCCCATGGTACATACAGGTTAATGTTTGCTTCTACTACAGGGACTGGCTGCATGTATTATCATCACTATGATGCTTTTATACCTTCACTATGAAACGGATTTCAGCAGCTGACGAGTTCCTGGTTGGTCAGAGCTGTGACACAACTGAATGTTGAGATCAATGACGCTAAAACCTCCACAGGTACATAAATAAGGAACAGCAGCTTTACCCATGTAAGCTACATCTTTCCAGTCCAGATTCCTCTCCTTCACGACTGGCAACACATCACTTAGTGGGTCCTCTCCCACCTGCATGACCTCACACCCCGTTAGCTTCTTCAGCTTATCTGCTAACAACTGGGCCACAGGGTCCTCACTAGAGGTCAGCAGCAGCACCTAAAGGAAGGAGTCAGAGGGTAACAAGGAGGCTTGCACAAAGGTCATCAAGGATGTTCATACAGCTGGACGATCCCACCTCTACATCATCTTTCTGCAGCTTCCTGATTCCTGTGGTGTCTTTGGTGTGGATGGACACCATGTCCTCTCCAGATGCAGTCAGAAATATCCTCCCATCTGTTAAACACCCAGAAACCTTGCAGAACATCAGGGACACTCCACGACCAAAGTAGCCATACCTGTGAGAAAAAAGGAGAACACAGAGTGAAATTAAAACCAGTCCAGTCAAGCATTTCCAACTTTTATCATCACAGCTGGTTTTAACTGAACCTTTTAAAGCCTGAAATATAAACTCAAGCATTCAAAACCGAAGAATGTTTGTTCAAAGTCAACGTACAAACTATATAATACAATTATATTCCATTATGAAATCTTATAACAGTACTGCAGAAATAAAATAGGGCCCTGTCACCTTTAGCTCCACCACCAGAGGGCAGTAGACATGTACAGGACAGAATACGGCAGGTTTCTGATGATGGAACAAATCCAGAGACTCCATCTGGACTCTAAAGCCATACTATGCAACTTTTTCATGTTTTAAATAATTTTCTTGAGCCAGTATGTGCTAAAATGACCATTTACAGCAGGGGTATTCAGTTCCAGTCCTGGAGGGTAGGTATCCAGTTGGTTTTACTGGTGTCTCTGCTCAAACACTGGTTGAATCACCTGAGCGGCAGCTCATCAGGCTCTGCAGAAGCCTGTTATTTACTGCTGGTTGAAATCAGGTGTGTTGAAGCAGAGTTAAAACTAAACCGTGCTGGATACCGGCCCTTCAAGCCCAGAATGGAATAGCCCTGCTTTACAGGGTGATTCAAATGTCACTAGACCCCCACCGCCCACTGTGGCCAGAATACCGGATATGCAACTTCAGACATGCAGCCGCTCTGTTGGAACTTAAAAATGTTTTAGCTTACATACCTGGCACTGAAAACATCTACCCCTTCTTCAGTCCTTGCACTAATAAATCAGGAAAGAATGACATGCCACTGATTATCACACCAGTGCACTTGACCGACAGGAGTGTGGGGGTGTTTAACTGAAACAGAGAGGCAATGTAGCAGGTGTGGTCACTTTTACATGGTGTTGAAAGTGTGGGGAAATGGACCCTTTATTAATGTTACTTAATTAGCATTACTTAGCATTAATAAATTATTAAATGAAGTATTAACAACTGCTTACTATTAATGTAAATATAAAGTAATGTATTACAATGCATGATGGGTAATATGTGCACATATGTAAAAGTTAGGTCACTAAGTAGTAAAAACCAATACCCATATTTTCTGGAATTCAATATTAAGGCCAATATCGGCAGATTATATTGGTAAACCGATAATATCGGACACACAGTTAACAATTTTGTGAATGTTAATAAAGGGACCCTTATTGTAAAGTGTTAAGAAAATATATATAGTATCGGTACATATTGGTTAACACAACAGCTGCAGCATTAAAGAAGCAAGAGCTTTCCTTCTTTCAGGTATATTTTTTTAGAAATCTGTAAAAGTGAAACTTTTATCCTGTTCTGTGACATAATGTAGGAAATACATCAAATTTGATTGCTAAGCCCGTCCCCCCTCCCAGCGTTAGACATCTGCTCACATAAAGATATCAGCCACAGAGTGTGCACACATTTGTGGACATACCGAGACAAATGCAGGGTTGGGGACATTTCTTATAGACAAGCAAGTCTTTTAAAAAAAATGTGTGTTTTAGCGCTGTGGTCCAATCAGAGCTCATGAATCAGAGACGTTGTTTCCAGCCTTAACAGCAGTTAATACAAACATAAAAACAACTTTTAGTTTGGCTTTGATAAAAGACATTCATCGTTTAGATGATGGTGTTAATTTGTTAACAACACTGTAGAACTGAATATGATGAAGCATAACAAAGTTCTCCAACAAGTTTTATTTTGAAGGTACAAACCAGCTGAGAAGAAACTTCACCTGCTGTTTCCTCTGTTCTTTGTGCCATAAAGGAACCACGTGTATAAACCGGGGTTCAAACTGAGCTGTGTAGCTGTGAATTATAGATTTTGGATTGCCTTCATACTTTTGTTTTTTCTTATATCTTTTTGTTTAATGGAGGATTTTTGTATTTAAATGTACATCTTGGGTCATAAAAAGCTTTATTAACAGAAAAATGAAGTTTCCCAGGAGCCTGTATTTTAACTGAGTCTGAGGGTGATTTAAATAAACTTATTAATGATTCTTTCATTTAGTTGTTCACACTTCTAAGGTCAGAAATAAACTATAAGGTCTAAAAGGGATTTGATTTGAGAGAATTCTTGTGATTTGGAATTAATCAATTTTTCTGTTCTTCAAGAATTTAGAAAATTTATATTTCAGAAATATTTTGTCTCAGTAGAATATTTCATCTGCTTATAAGTCATAAAGTCAACAGAAAGTACAAATTAGATCTGACTTTAAAAATATTTTCATTTAATAAAATTCTCCTAGGGAATTAATTATACGTACCAAACTATCCATGAACCTATTTGAACTGGATTTAAAAAAACTTGGAGTGTTTTTAGTAAGAGTTCATTGTTTTAAGATGAATTGTTTTGATTTTTTCCATTTATCACACAAACAGTTTCTTATGGTTTTAATGTTAACTAACCTCTGGTTTGCTTGTAATATTTATATTAGAGGAAATCATTAACTCTAACTATGTTTACCAGAAGGAACTGGAACATTATTGTGGACAAATATTATCTGTATGTGTTAAAATAATCTGACAACAAATTTGTGATAATCTCATAACAGCTAAATATTAAAATGTTTCCTGTATTCTGTGTTTGTCTTTTATGTCATTAATCAAAAAGGCACATAAAAGTTTTAGAGCATCAATTAATTATCCTAAAATTAACTAATTTCATTAGAAAATACATATTTTCAGAAAAGGAACTTGAGCCTTTCGACCTGCAGCAATGGACTGTGGGTAACCCTTCACACACTGATGCATGAACATGAACTTGAAATGGTTATCCATGTCTTTATCTCCTCCCGTCTAGATGACTGTAACACACTCTTCACATGTTTTACAGTAACAAAAAGCCCTTGACCGCCTTCAGTTGGTCCAGAACTCTGCAGCGAGGCTCCTAACTGGAGCAAACAGAAGAGCACACATCACTCCTATTCTGACGTCTCTGCACTGGTTCCCCGTTAACTTTAGAGTTCATTTTAGAATCCTGATTATAACTTTCAGTGCTCTACATGGTCAAGCTCCTCCCTATATTACTGAACTGTTAAAGCCTTATGCTCCAACCCGAGCCCTCAGGTCCACACACCAGAACCTTCTAGACTCTAGAGGTTCCAAAGACCAGATATAAAAGTCGAGGTGATCGCTCCTTCCAGACTGTTGCACCCTGACTTTGGAATGATCTTCCTTTATCCTTATGTAGTATCGACAGCCTGGACCCTTTTATTTAAAACTGCTTTGCCTAAATCTTTCTTTTTTTTACCTCAAGTTTGTAATCTTTCATATATTTATGAATTTTTTAAATGTTATGACTTTTTTTTCTTTTGTGAATCTATTTGTTTTGAGATTATGATTTTATGACTTTGTTTATTTTGTTTTGATCTTTGTGAAGGACTTTGTGATTCTATGTCTGTGATAAGTGCTATATAAATAAAATTTACTTACTAATAGGTGACAAAGGGCAGCCTTGGCGGAATCCAACTGACACTGGGAATGAGCCCGACTTATTGCCGGCAATGCGGACCAATCTCTGCCACCGGTCAGACAGGGACCCATATCAGAGGGCCTGGTACCCCATACTCCTGAAGTACCCTCCACAGGGTCCCCTGTGGAACATGGTCGAACGCCTTCTCCAAATCCACTAAACACATGTAGATAGGTTGGGCAAACTTCCACACACCATTCAGGACCCCCCCTAAGAATATAGAGCTGGTCCAGTGCTCCACGAGCAGGATGAAAACCACATTGCTCCTCCTGAATCCAACGGACCCTCGTCTCCAGAACCCCTGAATAGACCTTACCAGGGAGGCTCAGAAGTGTGATCCCCCTGTAGTTGGAACACACCCTATACGGTCCCACTCTCGGCTAGCATCCGTCACACACTGCACCCGACTCCTTTGGCCCCTCCCACGAGTGGTGAGCCCATGGAAAGGGGGATCCACGTTTCCTCTTCAGGTTATGCCTGGCTGGGCTCCATGGGTGAAAGCCTGGCCACCGTGCACTCGCCAATATGCCCGAACTCCAGGCCTGGCTCCAGAGGAAAACACTGATGACCCGCATACGGGCGAGGGAACACTGTTTGCATATATCAGGGTATCCGCGGGTCCTTAAAAAGTCTTAAATTTGCTTTTCCAAATTTAAGGCCTTAAAAATCCTTAGAAATGACAAATAATCCTTAAATACAGTTTCCAAAGGTCTTAAATGACCAAAGACCCAATAAACAAGATATTTTTATTTTATAAAATTTTCGTGAATTTCTAGTTAGTGTTCAGCATTTTTGTACACGATGTTGGCGTAAGCGGAACCGTACACATTCAGTTGGTTGTGAAAGGGGGCTATTTTTAGATGAGCACATTAGCTGGTTAAGCTAGTGGGAGCTTGCACCATGGGGAAGTGCAAGTTTAATGGTAACTGGATGGCTAATCCCACGTTTGCGACGTGGCTAGCACCGGTTCCAGGCAATAGCTGGAAATTATAGCTTAAATGAAATAAAAAAAAAAAGCTTAAAGTTGGTCAAAGTGGCCTTAAAAAGGTCTTAAAAAGTCTTAAATTTGGCTCCCTTAAACATGCAGATACCCTGATATATTTTTCCTCATAAGGGGTCTTTGGGCTGCTCTTTGTCTGATCCCTCACCTAGGACCTGATTGCCATGGGTGACCCTACCAGAGGCATAAAGCCTCAGACAACTTAGGTCCTTGGATCATTGGGACACTAACCCCTCTACCACAGTAAGCTGGCAGCCCAAGGAGGACCACATTTAATGTGTGAATATACTGATGAATAAATCATTAATACATTCAACAAGTAGACTCATGTGGTGTATTCAATATCTGAAATAAAGCATTATTTCAAGAATAAACAATTATATTGATTCATTCATCACAGTGATGCAGTCAGGCATTATTAAAACACTTTAGATAAAACATTTATTGTTTAATTTAATTGTTCTTAAACTGTTAAGCAAAGAACTATTTTATATCTTTATTAAAAGGGACTTAGATAAAAGTCTCGTCTCCTGTAGAGGTGCCTTGTGTCTTGTGATAAGGACACTGGACAAGTTAAGAGATATTATCGCCACCTCCTGGTGTCAGGTCGACAAATGATGTGTCTTGGCAGAAAGTTAACCGTTGGCACATTCGATAAATACATGGCCTCGGCCACGTTACAACAGATTTCATCACCTTCAGCTTACGACAGGTGACAGATGCGTGCTCAGATTGGTCCCTTGCATCAACCTGTGACATGGTATTATGTTACAAATTCACCTTTAAACCCACAACTGCACTCATGGAGTGTATGTGGCTTAGAACGTGAGAGCAGGTGTGAAAGTGTAGGTGTTAAAGTTCTAGAAACAGCTGAGATCAAAGAAGATGAAAACAAATGTGTGGAAGGAGCCTTTAACTGATGCTGAATCAGAAGCCGTCATGTGAAGCTGCTTAAATGAAGCAGTCAAAGAAAAGGTTTGTGTGGCAGGATCATTTCCTCTGATGAAGCAGACGGTGGTGTCAGTGAACTCCAACACTTTCTCATCTGGTCTGTTCAGAGAACACAGCTGTTACTGTCACCACAGCACATCTGCTCCATTCAACACATCTGGATCAGTTCTGTGCAGATATGAGCAGACAGTGATAGTTGATCAGACTGTCAGCTGTTGTTTTGTTGTGTTGATGCAGGCTTGGAAGTTGTTTGACAGCAAACACGATAACAAAGAGGAACAAACGCACACGTCCCATTGAGACTGATGATTTCTGTTCCTGTTTATTGGTGCCAGTGAAAAACTCCACTTTGATTCTTTTCAGCACCGGCGTTCCAGAAAGGATGAGGACAACATTCCCATCAGATATTCAGTTCACAGAAAATGGATGAAAAAAAGTCTTGAGTTGGACTTATTTACATATTCAGATTACATGTTCTGATTTTTCTACATGTTTTTTGTTTAAGTTTTAATTTTAATTATTGATCATTTAAAGTATTTCTCTGGAGATAAAAACATAGAATCAGCAAATGTTGCTCAAAAATACAAAAAAGAGAAAAAATAAATTATTTGGTAGAATAATTATTCATGATTTCATTTATCATGCTTTATGTTTTTATTATAATTAGATTGTTTTCATTTATGTTTTATGCTTAATGATTTTACCATTTGATGCTTAAACGGTTGCTGTATTGTTAAGTTCCCTCATGAGACTTTAAGGGTGTTAAAATCTGACCTAATGTGACCCAAAGATGACCCGAATAGATCTGCTGATCTGTCAATTGCTGACTCGTGCAACTGCTTGCTACTCATCGTGTGATTAGACACTGAAAGTTCTTTGTGAAATAATGAAAGCTCTTTGTTTGAAACTTGTAACAATTAAAGACTGAGAGCTGTGTTTTCTCCCCTCCCTTTTGTAACGTGATGAAGGAGCTGTTCCAACCAAGATTATTTCATCTTTTCCACAGTCCCTTTGACGCAGTGCCAGAGTGCATGAAACAGCCTCAAGGTCATGCATTCACTTCTAAACTGTTTACATTCCAGCGATGAAGACAGAAGATGCTTTTTTTTTCTTATATTAAAAACCAAAGAACTCTATTTTCAATAAAAGCTAATCAAATCAATTGTTAGTCAATAAAAACTATGTGACCGATCTGTGAAATCACAATGTTATGATTTAATATGTTTTAATAAGTGAATGACTTATTCTAGCCACTAGTCACGCTGATACATTAAGGTAAGTAATCACATGACACATTCCTGTTGCAAATCCAATCAGAACCTTCATGTCTGAAGCGTGGCAGAGTCTCTGTGGTGTTAATTTAATCTGTCAGCTGTGATTCGTCCAGAATCATAAACATCAAGATTAATAAAACAGCACAACGCCATTTTAAGATCAGTATTCAGCCAGATCTCGAGATCCCCTGAAGTTCACCGCATGCTAAGTGAAGTATGGACTGGCCATCTATACTCCCCTTTTTAAGCTAGAACCGCCAAGCTGGAAAATCCTGTCATTGTTATCAACAAAACAACGGTTCCTTCAGAATAAAAGCTGAACTCGCTGACCCAAAGGGGGGGTCCCGTTTGACGCTGTGAAACACCTGTTGCTTTTTACCTGGAGACTATCCAACGACTGGTTTGCCGTGCTGTCGACGCCGTTTCATCGGCTCCAGTACCAGAGGAGGGTCCGTGGACCTGGCAGCCTGATCTGTACGGGAGTCTCACTGAAGGGTATGTAGATGCGACAAATGGCGTCTCATGTGTTTATGACCACGGTTCAAACGTTGATCAGTTAGGAGCAAAACATTATCTCCCACTCAGACTCGCTTCTCCAGAACGGAGGTTCTGAACTGACATCGCACCAACACACACTTCACCTCACATTCCATTCCACGAGCATTCATCATTAGAGAGTTAGTTCTGCTAAACTGTTTAAAATCATTAAGATAATACATTTTCTTAAACGTTTGAAGTCTCTCTTCTCTTGTCTCTCAGTTCATGCAAAGTAGAGCTGAGGAAAATAATCAAATAATCGATGCATCGGGATGCGGACATAAACGATTCTGCATCGTAGAAGAGTACTCCATAATCGATTATAGTGGAATGTAGTTTTGTTTTTTTAATGGCGGCACCAGCGCTGCATCCAAATCTGTCGGAGCGTCCTCCACATTTACCTCCGCCTTAATGTGGTACTGCAGGGCTGAGCGCTAGAGTTGTCACAGAGACCGAACCGGAACCGAATCAGCCCGACCGGTTCTGTTGGATTTGGGCCGTGAATTATGTTAATTGAGCGGGTTGTCGTGCGGTGCGCTCCGCTCGCTCGATCAGCAACTGAGAGAGAGAGACACTGTCTGCTCACACAAGAGAGACGATCGGAGGACGCTCCTCCAAACCGATGCTCCAAACACGCGTTATTATTTTCATAATTTAATTATTATTTTTCCTGGAAGCGCTCAGTCAGACTGCTTGTTGTAATGTAGGGAGATCCGGTCTTGGGGAGGGGGCGGGGTCAATGACGGCAGCTGCCGCGTGATCGTCTGTCTCTTTTATTTAGGGACACGGAGAAGTTAAAAGGAGAGAGAAATAGAAGTTCTTGTTCCACATTATTCTTTTGTGTCATGATGATAAACTGATGTTAAATTCAGCTTAAAGAGAAACTGGGAGGAAGCTTTGGTTCATTTTAAGTTACAGGAGGTCTCGTTTCCTATCTGCTCCTCCAGAGACAGCATGGACATGAGGGTTATATGGTGAGGGTCACACAGGACAGGTTAGTGGAAAGGTTTGTAGTTAGCTGGTTAGCGAAGGAGATCCATCAGCTGGGTAATTTAATCCTAATCCAGCCCACAGCCTTCTGCTGGTGTTATCAGGAAGAATAAAACACACATCTTAAAATTATTGGAAGTGTAGAATTTATTTGATGTTTTATTATTTTCTGCATCAAACAGAACTTGATTCATTCTCCAACATTTCAGAAACGAACCACTGGGTTCAAATGAAATTAAGTCAAACATTTCATTTGGTGTTATTTCTGACACCCTTCAACTGTGGCATAAATATTTGACTCTAGAGCTGCTCAGAGACATTAAACACTCATATATGAACCCATTATGTATTTTATTATTACATTATGTGTCCTGTAGGTTTTCAGTACTTTTTTAGATTTTGTGAGTTTTTGCAAAGCGTGTTTTCTCAGCCTGAGGCGTGGTGTTGAACGAGGAAACAGATGTTTTACTTAGTTAAATCTTCTTAAATGTTTAAAATGTTTTGTCCTAACCTGTTGTGGATGGAGAGCTTTTGGGGCATGGCAGGTTGTGTCAATTACGTTTTGGATAAAAAAATAAAAAAGCAATTATCTGACATCTTCTATTTATCGATGAAAACAAATCAATATGAAATAATCGTGATGCATCGGGATATCGAATCGAATTGAATCGTTGACCCAATAATCGTAATCGAATCGAATCGGGAGACAAGTGAAGATTCACACCTCTAATGCAAAGTGTTTATTTAATTTCCCTGTAATAAAAAGAACCAATCTTCTGATTTAAATAGCCCAGTGTCCAGAGATGGGGTCCATACTAGATATGGACCTTTAATATCTATGGTCATTAATTTAATTTGAAACTCTTTAACCCTTACACTTTAGATCAGCTCTTCAGGCATGTTACTAGGGAAGCTCCCAGCTTGTAATAAATAGAGGTGCTCAGATTCCAAAGGCCAGAATGGTTTGGAGGAACTGTCAGCTCAGTGGAGACTGAGTTGGTGTGGCCTTATTCCATTCTCGAGCTTAAAACAGAATTCTGACTTTTGTGTCTCTTTCCTTGTGTTGTGTTGTTATATGGTGTCTTAAGTGCATAAACCTGACATAATTCATCTTCATGATCCCGTCAAGAGTCTCTTTCTACACAAACTGCTGCTTCCGCCTCTGAGGATCATCAGGACTCAGCTCATCTTCTCTCCTGGTCAAAGGTCACCAAAATGACTCCCACCTGTAGAGAGAAGAGAGGAGGTGACTTCCTGTTTCCAGACTCTCTCCATCAGCTGTCAGTCAGTGATGCAGCACATCCTCCATCAGCAGCAGCTTCCTTTCAGCTCTCATGTTAACGTGTTGGAGTGAAGCTCACACACCTGCAGAGACTTTTAGCATCAAGCGTGTTTCCTCTGCAGGTGTGACTCCAGTCCACAGTGGAAACATTTTGCATTCTATGATGTCCCTGAAGACATCTGGATCAGACTAATGACAGAAAGACAGCTGGACAGATGTGCTGAGTGGACCAGCAGATGTTCTGCTCTGTAGAAAGACCACATGGCTCCTAAATGGAAGCCTGCTTTCTGAAATCAGAGCCAGTGATTTACAGGCTGCAGTCAGACTGATCTCAGAGCTGTGACAAAGATCAAAGTGATCAGCTGTTTCCTGTTGAAATGAGAGAACAAACAGTATGAGATCAGATCTGATGGAGACACTTTGATGAATGAGGACCACTGTCTCTATACATGTTGAAGGCTGTCAGCTGGAATCCAGCGTCATCTCCTGGAGACATGAACACAACAACTCTCGTCTTTACATCAGCACAACAAGCTTCTGGCTCTATTCATCAAGCCTGTCACCATTCTCCTCTCACAGCTGGACTGAGGAAAGCAGCCACTGGGAAGCTGCAGCGTTACTGGAAACACTGGATCTTTGCTTTGATCCTAACTGGGTTTAGTCCAGTCCTTCTGACAGCAGCCTGGACTCACTCCACCCAGATACTGACCTCAGAGTCTGCAGGTTGTAGTCTGGACTCTCCACTAGATCCAACAGCTGTTTAACATCTGGAGCCTCCAGGATGTTCTCGCTCAGGTCCAGTTCTGTCAGATGGGACGGGTTGGACTTCAGAGCTGAGACCAGAGAAGAACAGCTGATCTCTGACAAGCTGCATCTCCACAACCTGAATAAAGAATAAAACCAGTAAACTGAAGCCAACAGGATGCAGGTTAAAACAGAAACATGAACTAAATAATTTAAAAGGAATAAATTATGTTTATCATGTCAAAAGTACAAAAACGATAAAATGATGTTTAACATTTTTCTAAGTTAAAAATGATTTAAAGGATTTAACAAGCAGAAACTGAAACCTATTTTTGTTCTAAAATGGTGTAACGTCCAGCAATGGTCAGGTTTAGGTACAGTTTGACCATTCAACATCTGGTCAAAAAGGAGACACGAGACTGCATGTGTTCCCTTTAAATCAGCCTGCCTTCATCCCATCAGCTGGAGCTCAGAGCCTCTCTGCAGCTCTGAACACAAGATAACGAACTGTCAACAATAATGTTCTCTCCTCAAGGTTCAAGCTTCCCTTATCGTCCTACAGGACTCTTCATGCCTCCAAATAAGTGAACACTCGCAGCTCGGATTAGTTGCTAAATCAAAGAATGATTTCTTAAATTAAATATGAACTTCTAAAACTTATAAGTTAAATAATCATTAAATAAACGTTTGTTTATTGTTACTTATAATAATTATAATATACAGTGGGGCAAAAAAGTATTTAGTCAGCCACCGATTGTGCAAGTTCTCCCACTTAAAATGATGACAGAGGTCAGTAATTTACATCATAGGTGCACTTCAACAGTGAGAGACAGAATGTGAAAAAAATCCATGAATTCACATGGCAGGATTTTTAAAGAATTTATTTGTAAATCAGGGTGGAAAATAAGTATTTGGTCACTTCAAACAAGGAAAATCTCTGGCTCTGGCAGTGATGTCAACGCTGCATACACATCGTTCATGAAAATACTGTTGAAGTCATATAATGATAACAGCAAATTAATCAAATCTACAGGTAAAAGGGAAAATCAACCTTGGATGACTAAGGGATTAAAGAATGCGTGTGCAAAAAAGAATAATTTATATAGTTTTTTTAAATTGCAAACAAGGGAAGCAGAAGATTGATATAAAAATATTAAAATAAATTGGTAACAATAATTAGGAAGCAAAAATAAGATTATTATGGTAATCTATTGAATCAGAATAAAAATAACACAAAAGCTACTTGGGGAATAATAAACAGTGTGACTAAGAGAGAGAAAACAAAATCCAGTATTCCAAATCACTTTGTCAAGGACAAAAAATATATTTATGATGATAAAGAAATCACTGATGAGTTTAATGATTTTTTTGTAAATGTAGGTAGGAGTTTGATGGAGAACAAACCAATAATAGAAGATAAATTGACCACAGTGATTAGTACTGTCAATAGTGTTGTCCTTGACAAAGTAGATAAAGAAGAAATACGAAACATTATAAAAAACTGTGGAAACAAACGATCAACTGATTATCAGGACCTGGACATGATAACTGTTAAAACCTTCATAGAATCTGTCATTGAACCATTCAATTACATTTGTAATCTATCACTTTCTACTGGAACTTTTCCTGACGCAATGAAAACAGCGAAAGTCATTCCTTTGTACAAGAGTGGTGATAAACATAGTTTCAATAATTACAGGCCGGTGTCACTGCTTACACAGTTTTCTAAATGTTGGAAAAAGTATTTGTATCAAGGTTGGATAGATTCATCGAAAAAAATACTATTTTAAACAATGAACAATATGGGTTTAGAACTAAACATTCCACAGCAATGGCAATAATGGAATTAATGGATAAAATATCAACAGTAATTGACAATAAAAATGACTTTGTTAGTGTTTTCACTGATTTGAAAAAAGCTTTTGACGTCATTGATCACTCAAGGTTACTTCGAAAATTAAATCACTTTGGAATAAGAGGTGTGGCTCATCAATGGCTTAAAACTTATTTAGAAAAAAGGAAACAGTTTGTTCAGATAAAGGACCATAAATCAAAATTATGTGAAATTAATTGTGGAGTGCCACAAGGGTCAGTCCTCGAACCAAAACTGTTCATTTTGTTCATTAACGACTTGGTAAATGTATTTAAGACACTCTGTACCATTCTATTTGCAGATGATACGACACTGTTTTACTCAGGATCAAATATCAAATATTGAGGAGGTGGCTAAAGTGATAAATGATGAACTGATTAAAATTAAAAACTGGTTTAATATAAATAGATTGACACTGAATCTTAATAAAACAAATTTTATACTGTTTAATGATAGAAAGAACAGTGATGTGTCATTGGAAATAGATGGGATAGCAATTCAAAGAGTAAAATAAACTAAATTTATTGGAGTTCTTATTGATGAAGACTTGTCATGGAAATCCCATATTAGTTACATAAAAGGTAAAATTGTCAAATCCTTAAGAGTATTACATAGAGTTAAGTTTTTACTGACTATTTCTGGTTTGTTGGCATTGTACAATACACTGATTGTTCCATACTTGACTTATTGTGTAGAAATCTGGGGAGCAACATACAAAAACTATACACAACCCGTATTTATTTTACAGATAAGAGCTCTGAGAATCGTCAGTTATAGTGGCTGTAGAGATCCATCGAACCCATTGTTCATTAAATATAAATTACTGAAATTTCATGACTGAAAAGACTGGAAAATCATACAAACCATGTATAAAGCCAATTTAGGTACTCTGCCAACAAACATTCAGGGGAAATTTGAAAAGAGAACTAGTAATTACATGCTGAAAGAAACTTATGTGTTTACAAAACCCAGATTTAGAACTAAAATGAAGGAATGGAATATATCTGTAAATGGTGTTAAATTATGGAATAACCTTAAAAGGGAAAGTAAAAAACTCTGTCATTTAATATATTCAAAAATTGTACCGAATTGAGTGTACTAAATAATTACGAAAATGTAAATTAAATCAATGATCATGATCGCACTGGAATTTAGAACAGGAAAAAGTTTAAAATGAATCTGTATGTGTGTCTGACAAATGGTAATTATATATAAATTGATTATTTCTACTGGAAAAGGGGGCAGAAATTATAGGATGCTTTTCTTCATTCTGCTCCTTTTCGTTTAAATTTGATTTTTTGTTATGCATTTCTTATTGTTTATATGTTTTATTTGTTTTTATTTTGAATGAAATAAACAAAAAAATTAAAAAACCATGACACATAAACAGCCTTTACCCCAGAACAGAGCCTCCGGATCAAAGAAGCGTGCTTCTGAGGTTGTCTTGATAATATTCCTCAAACTTGTCAACCTCTGGTTGGCTACACAAATCATAACATGAGAACATTAAAACTGGATCACTCTGGTGATTCATCATTCTAGAGAAAGCTTCAGACCGGCCATCTGAAGCAAAACCCTCTTTAACCATCAAAGCTTTTGACACGTCGTCAAAATCTTTTTGCACCTGCTAAGCTGATACAGCAAACGGTTCCTGCAGAACAAGCTGATATTGTTACGGCTCCTTAAGAGTCCCAGACGCGCGGTTCCATCCATCTGTCGTGACCCGAGACATCTCTGGACTGGAGAAGTCGGTGCTGTGGTCAATCTACTGGACCTGGGTGCCAGAGGTCATCCGACCTCTCTGACCTTCAAAGAGGGTCTCCGAAAACGGGTGAAGTAGACACACAGACAGCGTCTGATGCCTTTTGATAATAATCAACTTCATAGCTGAACGCAAACCAAATTCTTTTACATCCAGAACTCAGCTCTCCTAGATACGGAAGTTCTGATAACCTCGCATTCACACATAGGTTTCATACATCACATCTAGTTCCATCCATCACAGTAAATGTTAGTTAACCTGTCATGTTTTAATTGTTGGTAAAATAAATTCTTACTTTTATAAACCTGACTCTTTTCTGAATCAAAACGAAGTGTGTACAATCCCTTAATAAACAAAGAATCCTAGAATCTTCTGATTAAAACACAATAAGGACCAAGCAGGTTGATATTTTATGTTTAGATAGAGTATCACAGCTTATTGGTCACAAGTAGAGGTAATATATATATATTGAGCTCTTAAAGCACTCAATTTACCAAATCCTACAATGCTCTCATTTAAACTTTTGAAACAACCAAAAAGTTTTTCGGTTAAAGTTTCAAACTGAGCTAATTTCTTTTCTCTTAAGAATGAGTGAATGATTTTAGTTTGTTAAACACAGAAAAACCTCCAACAGCTGCAGAGAACTGACCTCAGAACCTTCAGTCTACAGTCTGGACTCTCCAGGAAACCACAGAGCTCCTTCACTCCAGAATCAGACAGGTCGTTCTTGCTCAGGTCCAGTTCTGTCAGATGGGACGGGTTGGACTTCAGAGCTGAGGCCAGAGAAGAACAGCTGATCTCTGACAAGCTGCATCTCCTCAACCTGAATAAAGAATAAAAGCAGTGAGCTGAAGCCAACAGGATGCAGGTTAAAACAGAAACATGAACTAAATGAAACTTTAAAACTTCTGAATGTTCGTTCTGTGTTTTGGTTCATAATTATGTGCGGGCAGCAGAGGGCAACATCGTCCTCTGCTGCCCGCACATGAACGGAAGTGACGCCACGAACAGCTGGCGGCTCTGACAAAGGCGGATGTTCCGGCTGAAACGTGCCAGTCAAAGGTAAACAAACATCAAATGACCACACTGTATTAAATAAGAAAAAAGAAGATGATGAATCAAACTTTATTCCAGATAAAAATGTGTCCATATCACGAGACACCGAAGATAAAATAATAAATAAAATAAACAAAGACAATAAAAGTATAAAATGTGTAAAACAAATCAAACACATTCCCATCACAAAGCATAAAGGCAGTTGTTCCAGTGTTTAAAAGGCCTGAGGAATACCTCGTGTCTCTATGTTAAAGCTGACAGGCTCCGACTACAATGTTAGCTGACAAACTCAAACCACGCATGAATTTCTACATGTAGTTCCTCAGTAGTGCATGAAAGGTAGGGACGTTACTCCTGACTAACATCTGACCTGCAGACGTCCATGGTGGGAGGAGCCTAAGGAGGATTCTAAATGCATCCTGATAAGCTACTTGTAGTTTCTTCATTCCAGCCTGACTTTAAGTGCAGCACAAGTGGGCCGTATAGAAGGGAGTACAAGAGGAAGGACAAAGGGCCACTTTAACCTGGTCTGAGCACATGCCACAGTTACTGTACCAGAGTGTTAGCCTGCAGGTACGGCTTACAGCACTGTCTCTTTACATCCTCATCATCACACACTTCACTTCTTAGAATGGCCCCACATATCTGACTTCTCACCACATCCAGGACTTGGTTCATTAAATAAAAGATGGAAAGCTCAGCTTCTGATCCTCTTTAGTTGCAGCAATCATGACAAGACTCTTTTTAGGGTTCAACATGATGTCACACTGTTCACCATAGCTAGCAGCTGCTGCATGCCAGCACTGTAGGGACACAAGAGGACGAGATCATCTGCATACATTCAATGATTTACAAGGAGGTGGCCCACCAAGCACCCAGTCTAGCGATCATTCAGAGCATCAGACATCAAGGTACAGCTTAAAGAGGACAGGAGACAAGACTCCACCTTGTCTGACTCCATTGATACAGTGAAGGCTTCAGAGACTTCCATTCCCCACTGAACCTGCATCAGTTAGTGAGAGGACCACAAATGCTAAATCCTGATTCTATCTGCAGGGAGCCTCTACTTTGTAGTTGTAGGTCCAGTTTATGCTGATGAACTCTGTCAAAGGCTTTGGAGGCGTCTAAAAACACATAAAAACAGATGGATTCTGTCTCAGGGACTTACTTCCAGTTTCCTTTAGAGCACAGATACATAAGTCAGTACTACGCTGACTTTTAAACCACACTGATGATCAGTTGCTGCTATAGACTCTTGAAGTCTTTCCAGCAGAATCTGCTCAAACACTTTAGACAACCGTTGCCAGGGCAACTGGCCTGTTTTATCCATGCAGGATATTCTTCCAGTTGTTTCTTTCACCACAGGAAGTAAAAGAACTGATACCATGTGATCAGGTCAGATAGCACGCTTCAACAAACCAGTAAAGCACAATGAGAGGAACACATGGACTCTTCCACTAGCATACTACATGTGCTCTGCTGAGAACTGCTCAAGGCCACACGCTTTGTTTAATGACTTTTTCTCAGTAGCAAGACGGACTTCATCAGCTCAGACAATCAGGCCACAATTGTAGTGAATATTGAACCTTTCACTATTGACACAGTTAAACATCCTGCAATAGTGTTTCCTCCATATTTCAGCTATATTCTATCTCCAGACACCCCATCAATAGTTGCTGCTAGCAGAGACCTACTGAACTAAACCATTTAAATACAATTGATCTATTTTATTAAGTCAGAAACACAAAAACACGATGAACTGATGTTTAATATTTTATTCAGTAAAAGTTATTTAAAGGTTCAAACAGAAACTTATTTTTGTTCTAAGATGTTTATTTAAACTTTTGGAAAAATTGGAAAGTTATAAAAAAAATTAAATGTTTGACATGAAGAAAATATTTATTAATGATTTAATTCTGAAGAATGAGTGAATGATTTTAGTTTGTTAAACACAGAAAAACCTCCAACAGCTGCAGAGAACTGACCTCAGAACCTTCAGTCTACAGTCGGGACTCTCCAGGAAACCACAGAGCTCCTTCACTCCAGAATCAGACAGGATGATCCCACGCAGGTCCAGTTCTGTCAGATGGGACGGGTTGGACTTCAGAGCTGAGACCAGAGAAGAACAGCTGATCTCTGACAAGCTGCAGAACTCCAACCTGAATAAAGAATAAAAGCAGTGAGCTGAAGCCAACAGGATGCAGGTTAAAACAGAAACATGAACTAAATAATTTAAACTAAATTAATAATTTTATTTTTCTGTTATTAATCAGAAATGACAACACGCGCTTTATGGTCGCATTAAACCAAATGAAACAAATCCTCTGAAAATGAGCCACAGCCTGCTTTTAATCCCAAATGAACTAAAGTCGTCACATCCATGTTCACAAAAACACCAACCCAAAAAACCATAGACATAGTAGTTAACAGAATCAGACAGGACAAGACTTTAAACAAAAGAACAAACCTCACAGCAGATGACATGGCACAACTGATGGGATAAAATAAGAGCAACAATGAAAAAACACAACATAAACACACCAACAAAACCATACGCAACAGTTAGAAACAGACTAGTGCACCCAAAAGACAAGATACCAGCTGGACGTAAATGTGGAGTCGTTTACGAAATCCCATGCAAACTCTGCAATAAAACATAGATAAGAGAAACCGGACGCCAACTCAACACACGAACAATAGAACATAGAAAGGAGTGTGAGAAAGAAACAAGTCGAAAACACACAAGAGCAGCAAAACATGAAGCAGAAACAATAGAGAAGTCAGCCGTAACAGATCACTGCACAAGAGAAAACCATGTAATGGACTGGGACAACACAAGGATCATAAACAGCGAACAACAGAAATACAAAAGATGGATAAAAGAAGCTATCGAGATAAGGAGACGTGGATGTGGGACCATGATCAGAGACGATGGAGTTTACTCATTGGATCGTACATGGGACTGCATCATCGGAGAGGGGAGAGCGGGCAGCAGAGGGCGGCAACGTCCTCTGCTGCCTGCGGATAAACGGAGTAGGAAGTGACGCCACCATCAGCGTCAGCTCTGAGGATGTTTTGCAGTCGACAAACGAAACGTACGTCAGCAAGGTAAAGAAAAACCTTTCCTGTGTTTTAAAAAGAACCAAAAATGGAATAAGAAACTTGTTAGGTATTTTCATTTTCCCATCCAGGGTTACCTGAAGGGAAAGCTCACCACGCAGGGGTTGTATTATCAAGCTGATCAATTTAACCCATTTTAATTATATTAATTAAAAACCATTTAGATTTTCCAAAGTGGAGAGAGAGATAAACACACAAAAACTACATCAAGGGGCAGACAATGCAGAAAGTGTCAATGACAACGCTGGAACAATAAGTGAATGACATTCAAAACAATAATTGGCAGACCAATAAAACCATAACATAACCTTCGGTCGAATTCAAAAACACCAGATGGTACCCAGACAAAATCGTGTTCCACGCATCTAATACAGTATGTACCACTTTAAATGTAAATAAGGCTGATGAACTCTATTCGTAAGAACAACATTATCAACACTAGAAGGTGAAAATCAGTTTTTACCAGACAATCCTCCCTGTGGAAACATAGGTCATGTGCTATGAAAAGCAGAATAAAATAATAACACTAACACCACGATTAAGTGCAATACAAGAACAAACCTCTAACACACCAAACGAACACAAAATATTAAGTGATCCTCAAAAAAAACTGTAATAAGCAACACCCTGTAAGAAATTGGATGAATATAAAAAACGATCATAGATGATACATTTTAAGAGGACATCAATAAACTAGTTTTAACAGGAGAAACCTTCATTAGGAAAAAATATGGACCAAGGCACCTGTCAGGAGCCTGTCAACCATTCCTTTACCCGAAACACAGTTGAAACTAAGCAAAACATGAACAAACATTGTCACAAAAGCCGATACCAATTTTTCTGCTTTAAGACAGCCAATCTATGAAGCATGGGAAGCGTCAGGGGGTTTCAGCATCTACAATTGGGGCAGAGTCGAGGGTCAAAGGCTTAGCAGTGAGGATTTATGCAGGAGAGCACGGCGGGATGGCGTTGCACTTTCGTCGAGATGAAACAGAAGAATCCTAGTGGTTGGGCCGTCGATGTGAGGGGCTTTGTGTTTGTAGGTGGGGAAAGGGCAAAGGGTCATTACAGACCCAGACTCTCTTACTTCAGCTCGGATGTCCTCTTAGGGACGCCCATTGTGTGGCACACCAGTTGTGTGGCAGGAGAGAGAGAGCCATTCTGAGCAAAAGGCGTGTGTCAGCAACTTTGATGATGTAGCAAGAGGCATGTGTCAGCAACTTTGATGATGTCATAGCAACATGGGATTCTGTGACGGTGGGGACGGTGAGGGGATGTCTTTTTGGACAGGGAGCCATGAAACCAGATGGGAGATTTTTGGTACTGGATCTTGACATCGTTGGAGGCTGGTCACAGCGTCATGTGGATGGACCCAGGAGGGGTCTCAGCCACCAGGTGTCGGTTCCGTTGTTCCTCCCAACTGCTGCCGTTTCCCCTCGTTCCGTCAGGTGCTGAGGGGCGGTTCCAGGGTAGAGTGTGACCACCAAACATCAGCAGCGGCATGGTAAATGGGCCCTGCAAGCTCAAGGCAGATTGTTTACTTATCTGCCATCCTCGGTGAGCTCGTATGAGGATGGTTTCAGTCGTTGTTTTGTTAAAAAAGAAAAAAAAAGAAAAAAAATATATACGTATGCTTTTAAAGTCTAATAAAATAAGATAAATGGGGAAGTAATGTTTGCTTAAATGTAAATTAGTTGGAAACAATTATGGTGGAACTGTGTTTGGCAGTGGTAGGATCAGGACTATAAAAGGTGATGCACCAGCCGACGCCCGGTTTTAGTAATCAGACAATCAAAGGTACCAAACCTTGGTCCATGTGAAGCACTTTTGCTTATGTGGCAAGCCTGTGTGGAGCTGGCAGAGTCTTGATTCAAGCAGCAGGAAGGCAGCTGGTAAGAGAGAAACTTAAGAAACTTTATTGCTGGAGTTGTTTTCTGGTTGGCTGTAGCTTAGCCACCGGCCTACTAGCATGGTGATGTGGCATGGCCATATTGTTTGACATCAATAGTTTGCACTGCAAATTATCTTGAAGTGATGTACTATTTTGTTGGTTCTCAGTTAAGTATTTGTGCAATTTGAATTTAGTAAAATGTATAGTATGGGTTTGTCGTAACCATTTGCATTTACATGTTTCTTCTTTGAATTGTTTGAGGTTTTTACCTGCACAAGACCAACCACAATCCTAAGCCTTCTACAAAACAACAAAATAAAATGAAGACGACAAGGAATAATTGTGTGGTCCTTGAGTAAAGCCCAGTCATATAAAACTGCAAAGACTCTGCCATCCCTTTCAAGTGGGGATTCTACACAAGTTAAGGCAAGACTTGACAGTCGTAGTGGCCCTCTCAGCAATATGCAGCAATGGGAGGGATGTGATGAGTGACCTTGATGCCCCATCTGGTAGCAGCATGTGCATCAGGACCCCAATCTCCTTGGTTTCACAGTTTGTGGTGAGAAAGCACAAGAGCTCTGCGAAATCACTGTGGAATTTGAACTTTTTCTTCAGCAACATCCATCCATCATTCTTTTTGATCAGTCTAGTTCGGACCCCCATTGGGGCTGAAATTCACCAGAACTTGACCACCACAGTCCACACGGTATCATCCTAAGCTAAAATCAAGACCACACACACATGTGAGGTCAGCAAACAAACAAGCACTGAGGTGGACAGAAAATGCACGGAGACATACTTTAATGATTCAAACCTGACACTGCGTTCCCCCCAGAATGTAATTGTTTGAACAGCAAAAGAAAAAATAATAAAAACAGGAAGTTTTTAAAGATATGAAAGGCCCGAACACCTTTTTGAAGCAGAAAATCAAATCATTTTTGTCCACAAATCCCAATTGGGTAAGAATTCTGCTCACGGCAGCAAACTAAAAAACGAAAACAAAATCACTAGCCAGGACATCCTTAATTGTTTAAAGACATAGGGTCAAAACAAAACAGGTAAACATCACCCACAGAAAAGAAAAGGTAAACACATATTGCCCCAAGACGGAATGAACTCAAACAACATGAACGCGTCATAACATAAAACTATTCAGATAAGAAAAACTATCTCAGCAAAAGGACAGAGTGTCAACCACGAACCCCGGAAAATCTATTTTCTAACAGACCGGAAGCACTGCGTTCGCTTCAGAGTGGACGAATGGCCAAAAAATAAAATAAAATAAAAAAAAATAATAATAATAAAAATCTAGCTTTCAATAACCCGAAGATAGTCGAGGCTGGTAAGTGTTTGCTGGTAGAAACCAAGACTGCACTGCGCTGTGTAGTAATCCAGTACCAAGACCAAAGAAAATATCCTGCTAAAATAAAATAAAACAAAATAACCAAAATAATAAAACAGAATATGGTGACCAAAACCCACGAAAATGGGCACAAGGTCCCACCGTAAAATTTAACAATCAAGTAAACCACAAAATCAGCTCAGTACTCCAAAGAAAATGACAAAGGTCAAAATTAAACCACTTCTTACCAAAATATATCTAATTAGTCAAAACAGTAAAAGAAAACAGGTAAAAGAGTTCGTAATATGTGGCTCGGGGTTTAGACTGCCAACGTAAACATTTGGCTGAGAACCTTCAAACTTTCACAAGCGGAGATTAGCTGAAGTTCACATTCCAGGAAGATAGCTAAGGATATTTTTGTTTGCTTGTATAAACCATGCATGTTACTGTGTTGTGCAGAATTCCAATAACCCAATAAAATAAAACAGAATATGGTGAGAAGACATCAGCCTATGTTGGAGATAGGGCCCCAACCCAAAGAATATATACCAGATGGTCCCACTGGAAAATTTAACAATATGTCTCATAAAATTAGCTCACTGCTCCAAAGAAAATGACAAATGTTACAATTAAACCACATCTGCCTAATTGGTCTAAACAATAAAATAAAACAGGTCAAAATATTCGCACTGAGCTAAAGTTTGCATTCCAGAAAGGAACAGCCTTACCAAGTGTGAAATAGAGACCATCTTGAGTCAAAGTTGCATTTTTAAACTAAGTCCAGTAGCAAAATACAGATTAGCCACCTCACAGCTAATCTGTTCCCACAGAAAACAGTCTGGTAAAACCAGAGTTGTGTCAGAATGAATACATCCTAATTTAAATTACAAAAGCTGTTTCAGTTAAAAGGGGTAAAAGAGTTTGTCATTCAAAAACAGTAGTAAGGCACCTTCCTTACAGTTCAATCAAATAGAGCTGAAGCCATTCATGAGGTTTTGTACAACATTAACACAAAATCATAATTTTACAATAATTTTCCCCTATAATTCTGTAACTTGGGGTCAAATCCAGAAAAAAAGGAGAAATGTGCAGAGGGCTGGGTCATTTCTGCATTAGGGGGACTACTTAGGAAGGTCTAAAAACTGCATCATCTGTTCCGTATTCGGGGTGTTGGGGCAATCAACATGGTTTCCTGACTGGATCTGCCTTCACCTGACAGCAATGTGTCCCAAAATACCGGACTGGAGATTTCTTTACCCACTGTAGATTCTATTTACGGACTCTGTTCCCTGTTAGGTGATTATTATGCAACAAGGCGTGAGAGTCTGTGAGGCCAAACGCTGCACCGCCAGATAACAATAATAATTAAAGCTGCAAGCAGCGTCGTTCGGCCCTCGCAGCTCCGCGCCGCTCCGGCCTGGCCGGCAGCCCTGGGCACCAGGGCACGTCCGCAGAACACAAACGTCGACCACCCCAACACCAGAAACGGCTAACGGCCACCTTGTCCGCACCTCACCCTGACTCAGCATCCCCTTTGAGCTCACCATTACATTTTATGTCTCACCACTAGGGAATCCTCTATCTTTACCACACTGGTGGTGTGATGACAGTGACCAACTTTAATGCTATTCTGACCATGTTTTTTAAAGTTATCGAAGGATAACGTTATCTAGGTGGCGCTGTGACCAACTACAGAAAAGTCCCATTGAGGTCAGCTTTGGTGACATTATATAACATTCACCAACCGTTTGTGCCTCATTGGCTAAAGGGCATGATTGTTCATTGCCATATTCAGTTTCGGGCAAATCGGAGGCCGTTTGTGGAAGTTACAGTCAAATGTAAGGTCATGGCGTCACGCCAGCATTCACCATGGCATCAAAGCCCCTCCCTTTCTGGAAAGCTATCAGATCTGAATGGTCATTAAAACATCATGAAGACAATGTATGACCTGAGTGTCATTTTCACTAAATTAGAGGGGACAAATATGGCCATTTCACCATAAAACAATAGACTTCCTGTTGTCAGGGGGCGGGGCTTAGGTGATGTCAGCTGTCCACATTGTCGTTGTCTTGAGATGTGGTCAGTGATCACACAGACAAAGTTTGAATTAGATCTGATCATGCACATGGGAGTTATTAAGTCAAGTAATGTCATGGCGAAAGGTCAAAGTTTGAGGCTTAGCCACGCCCACACCTTTATACTTATTTAAAATCCGACGGTTGAATTTTTTCCCCTTTGACTTAAAAGTACATAGCATAAGTTTGAAGGTGATCTGTGTAAAGGGCGACGGGCCATCAATGTCCAAACAACGTGTGCGAAAACCACTAAATCGAGTACTTGGACCAAAATGGCCGACCTCCTGTGCGAAATTTCGCTTGGCTCCAAGAGACTTTTTTGTAGGTCCAGAGACCCTACATGAGTGTACCAATTTTCGTAATCCTCAGTCAAACCTTGTCTTGGGGCTGACAGTTTTAAAGGTCCTAGGGGGCGATATTTCAGAATATAGGCCACGCCCACAAATCTCAGCTGCCCAATTCTATTGGGGGTCAGACTAGGATCACTCACCAGACATTTTGTGGCGATGTCACGATAATTGAAGAAATGAGAGGCAAACGTATTGCCATGGCGTGATGGCGAATATCGCCATGCTCCCAAAGCCCCGCCTTTTTTCAAAACCTGCCAGTACTGTAGACCAAGTGACCTCAACTTGTCAGCTTTTATTTGCCAGAGATTGCTGGTGATTGCGTAAAAGGAGTCCAATAGGGAGCTGTGAAAAAAAGAGTGGCGTGGCGACAGGTCAAAGTTTGAGGCTTAGCCACGCCCACACCTTTATACTTATTTAAAATCCGACGGTTGAATTTTTTACTTTATGTCTTAAGAGTATATAGCAGATGTTTGAAGGCGATTGGTGAAAAGGGCGATGGAGCATCACTCTCCAAACAACGTGTGCGAAAACCAGTAAATCACGTACTTGGACCAAAATGGCTGACTTCCTGTGCAACTTTGCACTTGGCTCCAAGAGACTTTTTTGTAGGTCCTGAGACACCACATTAGTGTACCAAATTTCGAAATCCTCAGTCAAAGCATGGCTTGGGGCTGACAGTTTTAATGGTCCTAGGGGGCGCTATTTCATAAAATAGGCCACGCCCACCGGATGTTCACATCAAATTTTTTGGGGGGCTGGACTAGGATCACTCACAAGAGGTTTTGTGGCGATATCTTTAGAAATGACGAAATGGGAGGCAAACGTAAGGCCACATCGGTACGCCTGACTTCGCCGCGCCGCCACAGCCCCGCCTTCTGGAGAAAACTCCCATAAAGTGACGCCAAGCAATCCCAACTTGTCTACAGTTACCTGCTACAAATATGGGGTGATTAGTTGAAAGGGCGAATTTTGGACAATTTCCCAGTAAAACTTGACCTTTTAAGGCCTGAGGGGGCGGGGCTTATGTGACATCATCAATCAACCATTCATTTGTCTTCGGGGGGCGATGACGATTGTCCATAGAAAATTACTTTAAATGTAATTCTTTTATTTATGAAATTAAAGATATTTGAATTTTTTTGGCGAGTGCTCGAACTTTGAGGCCTGGTCCCGCCCCTTCAGTATTTACGAAAAGTCAGTTTTATTTTCTCATTTTCATCGTCCATCGCTTCTGTTCGATCGCACACTATTTTTGAGACAATCGTGCGAAAAATGACCAAACTGTTCAACCAAATATAGAGCCTAGAAATGGCCAAAACGGGGTAAAAATGGCCACTTTAGTCCAAAATGGCCGACTTCCTGTTTGATATTGACCATGGGTGCAAGAGGCTTTTCTGTGCGTATTGTTGAGTTCTACAGGTGTACCAAATTTCATCACTCTACTATGAAAAAAGGTCAATGCGGAGGGGTATTTTTAATTTTCCAGGGGGCGCTGTTGAAACATTTTTATACCAACTTTCATGTTGACAGTGAAATACGTAAATTTCACGCACTTTCTATATTGGGCCAGAATTTGGTGACTTTTTGGATATGCTAAGACCCCCTAAAGGCCACCCAAAGACGCGGAAGAAAAAAAAAGAAAAAAAAAGAAAAATTAAAGCTGCAAGCAGCGTCGTTCGGCCCTCGCAGCGAAGCTGCTCGCCCTCCTTCCGCACCCCCTCCGCTCCATCCCCGACGCTCTCCAAACCCAGCTCCGCGCTTCTCCGTCCTGGCCGGCAGCCGGGGGCACCAGGGCACGTCTGGCAGAACAGAAAGTCAACCACCCAGACACCAGAAACCGTGAACGGCCTCCTCGTCCACACCTCACCCTGACTCAGCATCCCCTCTGAGCCCACCATTACAAGTCTCACCACTAGGAGATACTCTATCTTTACCACACTGGTGATGTGATGTTCAGTCTCGGGCAAATCGGAGGCTGTTTGTGGAAGTTACAGTCAAACGTAAGGTCACAGCGTCACGCCAGAAATCGCCATGGCATCAAAGCCCCTCCCTTTCTGAAAAGCTATCAGATCTGAATGGTCATTACAACATCATGAAGACAGTGCATTACCTTAGTGTCATGTTGACTAAATTAGAGGGGACAAATATGGGCATTTCACCATAAAACAGTAGACTTCCTGTAGTCAGGGGGCGGGGCTTAGGTGATGTTAGCTCTCCACATTGTCAGTGTCTTCAGATGTGGTCAGTGATCACACAGACAAAGTTTGAAATTGATCTGATCATGCACATGGGAGTTATTAAGTCAAGTAACATAATGGCGACTGGTCAAAGTTTGAGGCTTAGCCACGCCCACACCTTTATACTTATTTAAAATCCGACGGTTGAATTTTTTCCTCTATGTCTTAAGAGTATATAGCAGGAGTTTGAAGGTGATCGGTGGAAAGGACGACGAGACATCATTCTCCTAATAACGTGTGCGAAAACCACTAAATCGAGTACTTGGACCAAAATGGCCGACCTCCTGTGCGACATTGTACTTGGCTCCAAGAGACTTTTTTGTAGGTCCTGAGACACTACATTAGTGTGCCAAATTTCGTGATCCTCACTCAAAGCCTGGCTTGGGGCTGATAGTTTTAATGGTCCTAGGGGGCGCTATTTCAGAAAATAGGCCACGCCCACAAACTTAAGCTGTCCAATTCTATTAGGGGTCAGAGTAAGATCACTCATCAGAAATTGTGTGGCGATGTCACAATGATTGAAGAAATGAGAGACAAACGTATTTCCATGGTGTGATGACGAATTTCGCCATGCTCCCAAAGCCCCGCCTTTATTCGAAACCTGCCAGTACTATAGACCAAGTGACCTGAACTTGTCTGCTGCTATTTGCCAGTGATTGCTGGTGATTGGTTAAAAGGAGTCCAATAGGGAGCTGTGAAAAAAAGAGTGGCGTGGCGACAGGTCAAAGTTTGAGGCTTAGCCACGCCCACACCTTTATACTTATTTAAAATCCGTAGGTTGAATTTTTTCCCCTTTGACATAAGAGTCTATAGCAGAAGTTTGAAGGTGATTGGTGAAAAGGGCGATGGTGCAACACTCTCCAAACAACGTGTGCGAAAACCACTAAATAGAGTACTTGGACCAAAATGGCCGACTTCCTGTGCGACTTGGCGCTTGGCTCCAAGAGACTTTTTTGTAGGTCCTGAGACACCACATAAGTGTACCAAATTTCGTACTCCTCAGGCAATGCATGGCTTGGGGCTGACAGTTTTAATGGTCCTAGGGGGCGCTATTTCAGAAAATAGGCCACGCCCACCGGATGTTCACATCAGATTCTTTTGGGGGCCGGACTAGGATCACTCCCAAGAAGTGTCGTGGCGATATCTCTAGAAATGACGAAATGGAAGGCAAACGTAAGGCCACGTCGGTACGCCTGACTTCGCCGCGCCGCCACAGCCCCGCCTTCTGCAGAAAACTCCCATAAAGTGATGCCAAGCAACCCCAACTTGTCTTCAGTTACCTGCTACAAATTTGGGATGATTATTTGAAAGGGCGAATTTTAGAAAATTTCCCAGTAAAACTTGACCTTTTACGTCCTGAGGGGGCGGGGCTTATGTGACATCATCAATCGACCATTCATTTGTCTTCGGGGGGTGATGACGATTGTCCATAGAAAGTTACTTTAACTGTAATTCTTTCATTTATGAAATTATAGCAATTTGAATTTTTTTGGCGAATGCTCGAACTTTGAGGCCTGGCCCCGCCCCTTCAGTATTTACGAAAAGTCAATTTTATTTTCTCATTTGAATCGTCCATCGCTTCTGTTCGATCGCACACTATTTTTGAGACGATCGTGCGAAAAATGACCAAACTGTTCAACCAAATATAGACCCTAGAAATGGCCAAAATGGCTAAAAATCGCCATTTCAACCCAAAATGGCCGACTTCCTGTTTGATATTGACCATGGTTGCAAGAGACTTTTCTGTGCGGACTGTTGAGTACTACAAGTATACCAAATTTCATAACCGTGCGATAAACTAAGCTTTATGGAGAGGGGTATTTTTCACTTTCTAGGGGGCGCTGTTCAGCCACTTTTTTACGAACTTTCACATCGCCAGTGAAATACGTAAATTTCACGCACTTTCAATATTGAGCCAGAATTTGGTGACTTTTTGGATATGCCAAGACCCCCTAAAGGCCATTCAAAGACGCGGAAGAAAAAAGAAAGAAAGAAAGAAAGAAAGATTAAAGCTGCAAGCAGCGTCGTTCGGCCCTCGCAGCGAAGCTGCTCGCCCTCCTTCCGCACCCCCTCCGCTCCATCCCCGACGCTCTCCAAACCCAGCTCCGCGCTTGTCCATCCTGGCCGGCAGCCGGGGGCACCAGGGCACGTCTGGCAGAACAGAAAGTCAACCACCCCAACACCAGAAACCGTGAACGGCCTCCTCGTCCACACCTCACCCTGATTCAGCATCCCCTCTGAGCCCAGCATTACACGTCTCACCACTAGGAGATACTCTATCTTTACCACACTGGTGATGTGATGTTCAGTCTCTGGCAAATCGGAGGCTGTTTGTGGAAGTTACAGTCAAACGTAAGGTCACAGCGTCACGCCAGAAATCGCCATGGCATCAAAGCTCCTCCCTTTCTGAAAAGCTATCAGATCTGAATAGTCATTACAACATCATGAAGACAGTGCATGACCTTAGTGTCATGTTGACTAAATTAGAGGGGACAAATATGGGCATTTCACCATAAAACAGAAGACTTCCTGTAGTCAGGGGGCGGGGCTTAGGTGATGCCAGCTGTCCACATTGTCACTGTCTTCAGATGTGGTCAGTGATCACACGGACAAAGTTTGAAATTGATCTGATCATGCACAAGGGAGTTATTGAGTCAAGTAACGTAATGGCGACTGGTCAAAGTTTGAGGCTTAGCCACGCCCACACCTTTATACTTATTTAAAATCCGACGGTTGAATCTTTTCCTCTATGTCTTAAGAGTATATAGCAAGAGTTTGAAGGTGATCGGTGGAAAGGGCGACGAGACATCATTCTCCTAATAACGTGTGCGAAAACCACTAAATCGAGTACTTGGACCAAAATGGCCGACCTCCTGTGCGACATTGCGCTTGGCTCCAAGAGACTTTTTTGTAGGTCCTGAGACACTACATTAGTGTGCCAAAGTTCGTGATCCTCAGTCAAAGCACGGCTTGGGGCTGACAGTTTTAATGGTCCTAGGGGGCGCTATTTCAGAAAATAGGCCACGCCCACAAACTTCAGCTGTCCAATTCTATTAGGGGTCAGAGTAGGATCACTCATCAGAAATTGTGTGGCGATGTCACAATGATTGAAGAAATGAGAGACAAACGTATTTCCATGGCGTGATGGCGAATTTCGCCATGCTCCCAAAGCCCCGCCTTTATTCGAAACCTGCCAGTACTATAGACCAAGTGACCTCAACTTGTCTGCTGCTATTTGCCAGTGATTGCTGGTGATTGGTTAAAAGGAGTCCAATAGGGAGCTGTGAAAAAAAGAGTGGCGTTGCGACAGGTCAAAGTTTGAGGCTTAGCCACGCCCACACCTTTATACTTATTTAAAATCCGTAGGTTGAATTTTTTCCCCTTTGTCTTAAGAGTCTATAGCAGAAGTTTGAAGGTGATTGGTGAAAAGGGCAATGGTGTAACACTCTCCAAACAACGTGTGCGAAAACCACTAAATCGCCTACTTGGACCAAAATGGCCGACTTCCTGTGCGACTTTGCACTTGGCTCCAAGAGACTTTTTTGTAGGACCGGAGACACCACATTAGTGTACCAGATTTCGTACTCCTCAGTCAAAGCATGGCTAGGGGCTGACAGTTTTAATGGTCCTAGAGGGCGCCATTTCAGAAAATAGGCCACGCCAACAAACTACAGCTGTCCAAATCTATTGGGGGTCAGACTAGGATCACTCACCAGACATTTTGTGGTGATGGCACGATAATTGAAGAAATGAGAGGCAAACGTATTGCCATGGCGTGATGGTGAATTTTGCCATGCTCCCAAAGCCCCGCCTTTTTTCAAAACCTGCCAGTACTGGAGACTAAGTGACCTCAACTTGTCAGCTGCTATTCGCCAGAGATTGCTGGCGATTGGGTAAAAGGAGTCCAATAGGTAGCTGTGAAAAAAAGAGTGGCGTGGTGAAGGGTCAAAGTTTGAGGCTTAGCCACGCCCACACCTTTATACTTATTTAAAATCCGACGGTTGAATTTTTTCCTTTATGTCTTAAGAGTCTATAGCAGAAGTTTGAAGGCGATTGGTGAAAAGGGCGATGGAGCATCACTCTCCAAACAACGTGTGCGAAAACCACTAAATCGAGTACTTGGACCAAAATGGCCGACTTCCTGTGCGACTTTGCACTTGGCTCCAAGAGACTTTTTTGTAGGTCCTGAGACACCACATTAGTGTGCCAAATTTCATAATCCTCAGTCAAAGCATGACTTGGGGCTGACAGTTTTAATGGTCCTAGGGGGCGCTATTTCAGAAAATAGGCCACGCCCACCGGATGTTCACATCACATTTTGTGGGGGGCTGAACTAGGATCACTCCCAAGAGGTTTTGTGGTGATATCTCTAGAAATGACGAAATGGGAGGCAAACGTAAGGCCTAAGCGGTACGCCTGACTTCGCCGCGCCGCCACAGCCCCGCCTTCTGGAGAAAACTCCCATAAAGTGACGCCAAGCAACCCCAACTTGTCTTCAGTTACCCGCTACAAATTTGGGGTGATTATTGGAAAGGGCGAATTTTGGAAAATTTCCCAGTAAATCTTGACCTTTTAAGTCCTGAGGGGGCGGGGCTTATGTGACATCATCAATTGACCATTCATTTGTCTTCGGAGGGCGACGACGATTGTCCTTAGAACATTTCTTTAACTGTAATTCTTTCATTTATGAATCTATAGCAATTTGAATTTTTTTGGCGAGTGCTCGAACTTTGAGGCCTGGTCCCGCCCCTTCAGTATTTACGAAAAGTCAATTTTATTGTCTCATTTTAATCGTCCATCGCTTCTGTTCGATCGCACACTATTTTTGAGACGATCGTGCGAAAAATGACCAAACTGTTAAACCAAATATAGACCCTAGAAATGGCCAAAACGGGGTCAAAATGGCCACTTTAGTCCAAAATGGCCGACTTCCTGTTTGATATTGACCATGGGTGCAAGAGGCTTTTCTGTGCGTATTGTTGAGTTCTACAAGTGTACCAAATTTCATCACTCTACTATGAAAAAAGGTCAAAGCGGAGGGGTATTTTTAATTTTCCAGGGGGCGCTGTTGAAACATTTTTTTACCAACTTTCACGTTGCCAGTGAAATACGTAAATTTCACGCACTTTCTATATTGGGCCAGAATTTGGTGACTTTTTGGATATGCTAAGACCCCCTAAAGGCCATCCAAAGACGCGGAAGAAAAAAAAAGAAAGAAAGAAAGAAAAAAAAAAATAATAAACGGAGCAGATACAATAGGCCTTCGCAGCTTCACTGCTCGGGCCTAAATAAACGGAGCAGATACAATAGGCCTTCGCAGCGCTTCGCTGCTCGGGCCTAATTAAAGCTGCAAGCAGCGTCGTTCGGCCCTCGCAGCTCCGCGCCGCTCCGGCCTGGCCGGCAGCCCGGGGCACCAGGGCACGTCTGGCAGAACAGAAACGTCAACCACCCCGACACCAGAAACCGCAAATGGCCTCCTAGTCCGCACCTCACCCTGACTCAGCATCCCCTCTGAGCTCACCATTAAATTGAATTGTAAGGTCACGGCGTCATGCCAGAATTCGCCATGGCATCAAAGCCCCTCCCTTTCTGAAAAGCTAGCAGATCTGAATGGTCATTACAACATCATGAAGACAGTGCATGACCTTAGTGTCATGTTGACTAAATTAGAGGGGACAAATATGGGCATTTCACCATAAAACTAGACTTCCAATAGTCAGGGGGCGGGGCATAGGTGATGTCAGCTGTCCACATTATCATTGTCTTCAGATGTGGTCAGTGATCACACAGACAACGTTTGATATACGATCTGATCATGCACATGGGAGTTAAGTCAAGTAATGTAATGGCGAAAGGTCAAAGTTTGAGGCTTAGCCACGCCCACACCTTGATACTTATTTAAAATCCGACGGTTGAATTTTTTCCCCTTTGTCTTAAGAGCACATAGCAGATGTTTGAAGGTGATCGGTGAAAAGGGCGACGGGGCATCAAGGTCCAAACAACATGTGCGAAAACCACTAAATCAAGTACTTGGACCAAAATGGCCGACCTCCTGTGCGACTTTGCACTTGGCTCCAAGAGACTTTTTTGTAGGTCCTGAGACACTACATTAGTGTACCAAATTTCGTGATCCTCAGTCAAAGCTTGGCTTGGGGCTGACAGTTTTAATGGTCCTAGGGGGCGCTATTTCAGAAAATAGGCCACGCCCACAAACTTCAGCTGTCCAGTTCTATTGGGGGTCAGACTCAGATCACTCACCAGACATTTTGTGGCGATGTTACGATAATTGAAGAAATGAGAGGCAAACGTATTGCCATGGCGTGATGGCAAATTTCGCCATGCTCCCAAAGCCCTGCCTTTTTTCGAAACCTGCCAGTACTGCAGACCAAGTGACCTCAACTTGTCAGCTGCTATTTGCCAGAGATTGCTGTTGATTGGGTAAAAGGAATCCAATAGGGAGCTGTGAAAAAAAGAGTGGCGTGGCGACAGGTCAAAGTTTGAGGCTTAGCCACGCCCACACCTTTATACTTATTTAAAATCCGACGGTTGAAAATTTTCCTTTATGTCTTAAGAGTATATAGCAGAAGCTTGAAGGCGATTGGTGAAAAGGGCGATGGAGCATCACTTTCCAAACAACGTGTGCGAAAACCAGTAAATCGAGTACTTGGACCAAAATGGCTGACTTCCTGTGCAACTTTGCACTTGGCTCCAAGAGACTTTTTTGTAGGTCCTGAGACACCACATTAGTGTACCAAATTTCGAAATCCTCAGTCAAAGCATGGCTTGGGGCTGACAGTTTTAATGGTCCTAGGGGGCGCTATTTCAGAAAATAGGCCACGCCCACCGGATGTTCACATCAAATTTTTTTGGAGGCTGGACTAGGATCACTCACAAGAGGTTTTGTGGCGATATCTCTAGAAATGACGAAATGGTAGGCAAACGTAAGGCCACGTCGGTACGCCTGACTTCGCCGCGCCGCCACAGCCCCGCCTTCTGGAGAAAACTCCCATAAAGTGACGCCAAGCAACCCCAACTTGTCTTCAGTTTCCTGCTAGAAATATGGGGTGATTAGTTGAAAGGGCGAATTTTGGACAATTTCCCAGTAAAACTTGACCTTTTAAGGCGTGAGGGGGCGGGGCTTATGTGACATCATCAATCAACCATTCATTTGTCTTCGGGGGGCGATGACGATTGTCCATAGAAAATTACTTTAACTGTAATTCTTTCATTTATGAAATTATAGCAATTTGAATTTTTTTGGCGAGTGCTCGAACTTTGAGGCCTGGCCCCGCCTCTTCAGTATTTACGAAAAGTCAGTTTTATTTTCTCATTTGATTCGTCCATCGCTTCTGTTCGATCGCACATTATTTTTGAGACAATCGTGCGAAAAATGACCAAACTGTTTAACCAAATATAGAGCCTAGAAATGGCCAAAATGGGGTAAAAATGGCCACTTTAGTCCAAAATGGCCGACTTCCTGTTTGATATTGACCATGGGTGCAAGAGGCTTTTCTGTGCGTATTGTTGAATTCTACAGGTGTACCAAATTTTATCACTCTACTATGAAAAAAGGTCAATGCGGAGGGGTATTTTTAATTTTCCAGGGGACGCTGTTGAAACACTTTTATACCAACTTTCACATTGCCAGTGAAATACGTAAATTTCACGCACTTTCTATATTGGGCCAGAATTTGGTGAGTTTTTGGATATGCTAAGACCCCCTAAAGGCCGTCCAAAGACGCGGAAGAAAAAAAAAGAAAAAAAAAGAAGAAAGAAAGAAAAATTAAAGCTGCAAGCAGCGTCGTTCGGCCCTCGCAGCGAAGCTGCTCGCCCTCCTTCCGCACCCCCTCCGCACCATCCCCGACGCTCTCCAAACCCAGCTCCGCGCTTGTCCATCCTGGCCGGCAGCCGGGGGCACCAGGGCACGTCTGGCGGAACAGAAAGTCAACCACCCCGACACCAGAAACCGTGAACGGCCTCCTCGTCCACACCTCACCCTGATTCAGCATCCCCTCTGAGCCCAGCATTACACGTCTCACCAATAGGAGATACTCTATCTTTACCACACTGGTGATGTGATGTTCAGTCTCTGGCAAATCGGAGGCTGTTTGTGGAAGTTACAGTCAAACGTAAGGTCACAGCGTCACGCCAGAAATCGCCATGGCATCAAAGCTCCTCCCTTTCTGAAAAGCTATCAGATCTGAATAGTCATTACAACATCATGAAGACAGTGCATGACCTTAGTGTCATGTTGACTAAATTAGAGGGGACAAATATGGGGATTTCACCGTAAAACAGAAGACTTCCTGTAGTCAGGGGGCGGGGCTTAGGTGATGCCAGCTGTCTACATTGTCACTGTCTTCAGATGTGGTCAGTGATCACACGGACAAAGTTTGAAATTGATCTGATCATGAACAAGGGAGTTATTGAGTCAAGTAACGTAATGGCGACTGGTCAAAGTTTGAGGCTTAGCCACGCCCACACCTTTATACTTATTTAAAATCCGACGGTTGAATCTTTTCCTCTATGTCTTAAGAGTATATAGCAAGAGTTTGAAGGTGATCGGTGGAAAGGGCGACGAGACATCATTCTCCTAATAACGTGTGCGAAAACCACTAAATCGAGTACTTGGACCAAAATGGCCGACTTCCTGTGCGACATTGCGCTTGGCTCCAAGAGACTTTTTTGTAGGTCCTGAGACACTACATTAGTGTGCCAAATTTCGTGATCCTCAGTCAAAGCACGCTTGGGGCTGACAGTTTTAATGGTCCTAGGGGGCGCTATTTCAGAAAATAGGCCACGCCCACAAACTTCAGCTGTCCAATTCTATTAGGGGTCAGAGTAGGATCACTCATCAGAAATTGTGTGGCGATGTCACAATGATTGAAGAAATGAGAGACAAACGTATTTCCATGGCGTGATGGCGAATTTCGCCATGCTCCCAAAGCCCCGCCTTTATTCGAAACCTGCCAGTACTATAGACCAAGTGACCTCAACTTGTCTGCTGCTATTTGCCAGTGATTGCTGGTGATTGGTTAAAAGGAGTCCAATAGGGAGCTGTGAAAAAAAGAGTGGCGTGGCGACAGGTCAAAGTTTGAGGCTTAGCCACGCCCACACCTTTATACTTATTTAAAATCCGTAGGTTGAATTTTTTCCCCTTTGTCTTAAGAGTCTATAGCAGAAGTTTGAAGGTGATTGGTGAAAAGGGCAACGGTGTAACACTCTCCAAACAACGTGTGCGAAAACCACTAAATCGACTACTTGGACCAAAATGGCCGACTTCCTGTGCAACTTTGCACTTGGCTCCAAGAGACTTTTTTGTAGGACCGGAGACACCACATTAGTGTACCAGATTTCGTACTCCTCAGTCAAAGCATGGCTAGGGGCTGACAGTTTTAATGGTCCTAGAGGGCGCCATTTCAGAAAATAGGCCACGCCCACAAACTACAGCTGTCCAAATCTATTGGGGGTCAGACTAGGATCACTCACCAGACATTTTGTGGTGATGGCACGATAATTGAAGAAATGAGAGGCAAACGTATTGCCATGGCGTGATGGTGAATTTTGCCATGCTCCCAAAGCCCCGCCTTTTTTCAAAACCTGCCAGTACTGGAGACTAAGTGACCTCAACTTGTCAGCTGCTATTCGCCAGAGATTGCTGGCGATTGGGTAAAAGGAGTCCAATAGGTAGCTGTGAAAAAAAGAGTGGCATGGTGACAGGTCAAAGTTTGAGGCTTAGCCACGCCCACACCTTTATACTTATTTAAAATCCGACGGTTGAATTTTTTCCTTTATGTCTTAAGAGTCTATAGCAGAAGTTTGAAGGCGATTGGTGAAAAGGGCGATGGAGCATCACTCTCCAAACAACGTGTGCGAAAACCACTAAATCGAGTACTTGGACCAAAATGGCCGACTTCCTGTGCGACTTTGCACTTGGCTCCAAGAGACTTTTTTGTAGGTCCTGAGACACCACATTAGTGTGCCAAATTTCATAATCCTCAGTCAAAGCATGACTTGGGGCTGACAGTTTTAATGGTCCTAGGGGGCGCTATTTCAGAAAATAGGCCACGCCCACCGGATGTTCACATCACATTTTGTGGGGGGCTGAACTAGGATTACTCCCAAGAGGTTTTGTGGCGATATCTCTAGAAATGACGAAATGGGAGGCAAACGTAAGGCCTAAGCGGTACGCCTGACTTCGCCGCGCCGCCACAGCCCCGCCTTCTGGAGAAAACTCCCATAAAGTGACACCAAGCAACCCCAACTTGTCTTCAGTTACCCGCTACAAATTTGGGGTGATTATTGGAAAGGGCGAATTTTGGAAAATTTCCCAGTAAATCTTGACCTTTTAAGTCCTGAGGGGGCGGGGCTTATGTGACATCATCAATCGACCATTCATTTGTCTTCGGAGGGCGACGACGATTGTCCTTAGAACATTTCTTTAACTGTAATTCTTTCATTTATGAATCTATAGCAATTTGAATTTTTTTGGCGAGTGCTCGAACTTTGAGGCCTGGTCCCGCCCCTTCAGTATTTACGAAAAGTCAATTTTATTGTCTCATTTTAATTGTCCATCGCTTCTGTTCGATCGCACACTATTTTTGAGACGATCGTGCGAAAAATGACCAAACTGTTAAACCAAATATAGACCCTAGAAATGGCCAAAACGGGGTCAAAATGGCCACTTTAGTCCAAAATGGCCGACTTCCTGTTTGATATTGACCATGGGTGCAAGAGGCTTTTCTGTGCGTATTGTTGAGTTCTACAAGTGTACCAAATTTCATCACTCTACTATGAAAAAAGGTCAAAGCGGAGGGGTATTTTTAATTTTCCAGGGGGCGCTGTTGAAACATTTTTTTACCAACTTTCACGTTGCCAGTGAAATACGTAAATTTCACGCACTTTCTATATTGGGCCAGAATTTGGTGACTTTTTGGATATGCTAAGACCCCCTAAAGGCCATCCAAAGACGCGGAAGAAAAAAAAAGAAAGAAAGAAAGAAAAAAAAAAAAATAATAAACGGAGCAGATACAATAGGCCTTCGCAGCTTCACTGCTCGGGCCTAAAAAGAAACGGAGCAGATACAATAGGCCTTCGCAGCGCTTCGCTGCTCGGGCCTAATTAAAGCTGCAAGCAGCGTCGTTCGGCCCTCGCAGCGAAGCTGCTCTCCCTCCTTCCGCACCCCCTCCACTCCATCCCCGACGCTCTCCAAACCCAGCTCCACGCTTCTCCATCCTGGCCGGCAGCCGGGGGCACCAGGGCACGTCTGGCAGAACAGAAAGTCAACCACCCCGACACCAGAAACCGTGAACGGCCTTCTCGTCCACACCTCACCCTGACTCAGCATCCCCTCTTAGCCCACCATTACACGTCTCACCACTAGGATACACTCTATCTTTACCACACTGGTGATGTGATGTTCAGTCTCGGGCAAATCGGAGGCTGTTTGTGGAAGTTACAGGCAAACGTAAGGTCACAGCGTCACGCCAGAAATCGCCATGGCATCAAAGCCCCTCCCTTTCTGAAAAGCTATCAGATCGGAATGGTCATTACAACATCATGAAGACAGTGCATGACCTTAGTGTCATGTTGACTAAATTAGAGGGGACAAATATGGGCATTTCACCATAAAACAGTAGACTTCCTGTAGTCAGGGGGCGGGGCTTAGGTGATGTCAGCTGTCCACATTGTCACTGTCTTCAGATGTGGTCAGTGATCACACAGACAAAGTTTGAAATTGATCTGATCATGCACATGGGAGTTATTAAGTCAAGTAACGTAATGGCGACTGGTCAAAGTTTGAGGCTTAGCCACGCCCACACCTTTATACTTATTTAAAATCCGACGGTTGAATTTTTTCCTCTATGTCTTAAGAGTATATAGCAGGAGTTTGAAGGTGATCGGTGGAAAGGACGACGAGACATCATTCTCCTAATAACGTGTGCGAAAACCACTAAATCGAGTACTTGGACCAAAATGGCCGACCTCCTGTGCGACATTGTACTTGGCTCCAAGAGACTTTTTTGTAGGTCCTGAGACACTACATTAGTGTGCCAAATTTCGTGATCCTCAGTCAAAGCATGGCTTGGGGCTGATAGTTTTAATGGTCCTAGGGGGCGCTATTTCAGAAAATAGGCCACGCCCACAAACTTCAGCTGTCCAATTCTATTAGGGGTCAGAGTAAGATCACTCATCAGAAATTGTGTGGTGATGTCACAATGATTGAAGAAATGAGAGACAAACGTATTTCCATGGCTTGATGGTGAATTTCGCCATGCTCCCAAAGCCCCGCCTTTATTCGAAATCTGCCAGTACTATAAACCAAGTGACCTCAACTTGTCTGCTGCTATTTGCCAGTGATTGCTGGTGATTGGTTAAAAGGAGTCCAATAGGGAGCTGTGAAAAAAAGAGTGGCGTGGCGACAAGTCAAAGTTTGAGGCTTAGCCACGCCCACACCTTTATACTTATTTAAAATCCGTAGGTTGAATTTTTTCCCCTTTGTCTTAAGAGTCTATAGCAGAAGTTTGAAGGTGATTGGTGAAAAGGGCGATGGTGCAACACTCTCCAAACAACGTGTGCGAAAACCACTAAATCGAGTACTTGGACCAAAATGGCCGACTTCCTGTGCGACTTGGTGCTTGGCTCCAGGAGACTTTTTTGTAGGTCCTGAGACACCACATTAGTGTACCAAATTTCGTAATCCTCAGTCAAAGCATGGCTTGGGGCTGACAGTTTTAATGGTCCTAGGGGGCGCTATTTCAGAAAATAGGCCACGCCCACCGGATTTTCACATCATATTTTTTGGGGGGCAGGACTAGGATCACTCCCAAGAAGTTTCGTGGCGATATCTTTAGAAATGATGAAATGGGAGGCAAACGTAAGGCCTAAGCGGTACGCCTGACTTCGCCGCGCCGCCACAGCCCCGCCTTCTGCAGAAAACTCCCATAAAGTGACGCCAAGCAACTCCAACTTGTCTTCAGTTACCTGCTACTAATTTGGGGTGATTATTTGAAAGGGCGAATTTTGGAAAATTTCCCAGTAAAACTTGACCTTTTAAGTCCTGAGGGGGCGGGGCTTATGTGACATCATCAATCGACCATTCATTTGTCTTCGGAGGTTGATGATGATTGTCCATAGAACATTTCTTTAACTGTAGTTCTTTCATTTATGAAATTATAGCAATTTGAATTTTTTTGGCGAGTGCTCGAACTTTGAGGCCTGGTCCCGCCCCTTCAGTATTTACGAAAAGTCAATTTTATTGTCTCATTTGATTCGTCCATCGCTTCTGTTCGATCGCACACTATTTTTGAGACGATCGTGCGAAAAATGGCCAAACTGTTGAACCAAATATAGACCCTAGAAATGGTCAAAACGGGGTCAAAATGGCCACTTTAGTCCAAAATGGCCGACTTCCTGTTTGATATTGACCATGGGTGCAAGAGACTTTTCTGTGCGGACTGCTGAGTACTACAAGTGTACCAAATTTCATAACTGTACGATAAACTAAGCTTTATGGAGAGGGGTATTTTTCACTTTTTAGGGGGCGCTGTCGAGCCACTTTCTTATCAACTTTCACATCGCCAAGGAAATACGTAAATTTCACGCACTTTCTATATTGGGCCAGATTTTGGTGACTTTTTGGATATGCTAAGACCCCCTAAGGGCCAGTCAAAGACGCGGAAGAAAAAAAAAATAATAATTAAAGCTGCAAGCAGCGTCGTTCGGCCCTCGCAGCTCCGCGCCGCTCCGGCCTGGCCGGCAGCCCTGGGCACCAGGGCACGTCCGCAGAACACAAACGTCGACCACCCCAACACCAGAAACGGCTAACGGCCACCTTGTCCGCACCTCACCCTGACTCAGCATCCCCTTTGAGCTCACCATTACATTTTATGTCTCACCACTAGGGAATCCTCTATCTTTACCACACTGGTGGTGTGATGACAGTGACCAACTTTAATGCTATTCTGACCATGTTTTTTAAAGTTATCGAAGGATAACGTTATCTAGGTGGCGCTGTGACCAACTACAGAAAAGTCCCATTGAGGTCAGCTTTGGTGACATTATATAACATTCACCAACCGTTTGTGCCTCATTGGCTAAAGGGCATGATTGTTCATTGCCATATTCAGTTTCGGGCAAATCGGAGGCCGTTTGTGGAAGTTACAGTCAAATGTAAGGTCATGGCGTCACGCCAGCATTCACCATGGCATCAAAGCCCCTCCCTTTCTGGAAAGCTATCAGATCTGAATGGTCTTTAAAACATCATGAAGACACTGTATGACCTGAGTGTCATTTTCATTAAATTAGAGGGGACAAATATGGGCATTTCACCATAAAACAATAGACTTCCTGTTGTCAGGGGGCGGGGCTTAGGTGATGTCAGCTGTCCACATTGTCGTTGTCTTGAGATGTGGTCAGTGATCACACAGACAAAGTTTGAATTAGATCTGATCATGCACATGGGAGTTATTAAGTCAAGTAATGTCATGGCGAAAGGTCAAAGTTTGAGGCTTAGCCACGCCCACACCTTTATACTTATTTAAAATCCGACGGTTGAATTTTTTCCCCTTTGACTTAAAAGTACATAGCATAAGTTTGAAGGTGATCGGTGTAAAGGGCAACGGGCCATCAATGTCCAAACAACGTGTGCGAAAACCACTAAATCGAGTACTTGGACCAAAATGGCCGACCTCCTGTGCGAAATTGCGCTTGGCTCCAAGAGACTTTTTTGTAGGGCCAGAGACCCTACATGAGTGTACCAATTTTCGTAATCCTCAGTCAAACCTTGTCTTGGGGCTGACAGTTTTAATGGTCCTAGGGGGCGCTATTTCAGAATATAGGCCACGCCCACAAATCTCAGATGCCCATTTCTATTGGGGGTCAGACTAGGATCACTCACCAGACATTTTGTGGCGATGTCACGATAATTGAAGAAATGAGAGGCAAACGTATTGCCATGGCGTGATGGCGAATTTCGCCATGCTCCCAAAGCCCCGCCTTTTTTCAAAACCTGCCAGTACTGTAGACCAAGTGACCTCAACTTGTCAGCTGCTATTTACCAGAGATTCCAGGTGATTGGGTAAAAGGAGTCCAATAGGGAGCTGTGAAAAAAAGAGTGGCGTGGCGAAAGGTCAAAGTTTGAGGCTTAGCCACGCCCACACCTTTATACTTATTTAAAATCCGACGGTTGAATTTTTTCCTCTATGTCTTAAGAGTATATAGCAGAAGCTCGAAGGCGATTGGTGAAAAGGGCGACGGAGCATCACTCTCCAAACAACGTGTGTGAAAACCACTAAATCGCGCACTTGGACCAAAATGGCCGACTTCCTTTTCGACTTTGCACTTGGCTCCAAGAGACTTTTTTGTAGGTCCTGAGACACCACATTAGTGTACCAAATTTCGTAATCCTCAGTCAAAGCATGGCTTGGGGCTGACAGTTTTAATGGTCCTAGAGGGCGCTAATACAGAAAATAGGCCACGCCCACAAACTTAAGCTGACCTTTTCTATTGGGGGTCAGACTAGGATCACTCACAACAATGGTCGAGGTGATATCACGATAAATGAAGAAATGAGAGGCAAACGTATTTCCATGGCGTGATGGCGAATTTCGCCATGCTCCCAAAGCCCCGCCTTTTTGCAAAACCTTCCAGTACTGGAGACCAAGTGACCTCAACTTGCCTGCTGCTATTTACCAGAGATTCCTGGTGATTGGGTAAAAGGAGTCCAATAAGGAGCTGTGAAAAAAAGAGTGGCGTGGCGAAAGGTCAAAGTTTGAGGCTTAGCCACGCCCACACCTTTATACTTATTTAAAATCCGACGGTTGAATTTTTTCCTCTATGTCTTAAGACTATATAGCAGAAGTTTGAAAGTGATTGGTGAAAAGGGCGACGGAGTATCACTCTCCAAACAACGTGTGTGAAAACCACTAAATCGCGCACTTGGACCAAAATGGCCGACTTCCTGTGCGACTTTGCACTTGGCTTCAAGAGACTTTTTTGTAGGTCCTGAGACACCACATTAGTGTACCAAATTTCGTAATCCTCAGTCAAAGCATGGCTTGGGGCTGACAGTTTTAATGGTCCTAGGGGGCGCTATTTCAGAAAATAGGCCACGCCCACCAGATGTTCACATCAGATCTTTTGGGGGGCCGGACTAGGATCACTCACAAGAAGTTTCGTGACGATATCTTTGGAAATGACGAAATGGGAGGCAAACGTAAGGCCAAGGCGGTACGCCTGAATTCGCCGCGCCGCCACAGCCCCGCCCTCTGCCGAAAACTCCCATAAAGTGACGCCAAGCAACCCCCACTTGCCTTGAATTACCAGCTCCAAATTTGTGGTGATTAAGTGAAATGGGGCAATTTGGGATCTTTCACAGTAAAACTTGACCTTTTTGGTCCTGAGGGGGCGGGGCTTGTGTGATGTCATCAACCGACCATTCAATTTACTTTGTGGGTCGATGACAAATGACCACAGAAAGTTTGGTAACTCTATTCCATTCAATTATGAAGTTATAGCAATTTAAATTTTTTTGGCGAGTAGTCAAACTTTGAGGCCTGGCTCCGCCCCTTCAACATATACGAAAACTCAGAATCCTTATCTCATTTTGTTCGCCCATCCCTTCTGAGCAATTTTACACAATTTTTGAGACGATCGTGCGAAAAATGATCGAGCAATCCAATCAGAGACGGACCCTAAAAACGGCAAAAACGGCAAAAAATTGCCATTTCAACCCAAAATGGCCGACTTCCTGTTTGATATTGACCATGGTTGCAAGAGACTTTTCTGTGCGGACTGTTGAGTACTACAAGTGTACCAAATTTCATAACTGTACGATAAACTAAGCTTTATGGAGAGGGTTTTTTTTCACTTTGTAGGGGGCGCTGTTCAGCCATTTTCTTTGCGATTTTTTTGGGACCTTTAAAATATCAAATTTTTCATCAGGCCTGACAAGTGTGCAAAATATTGTGAGTTTTGGGGTATGTTAAGGTCCCCAAAAAGCTGTTCAAAGGGGGCACGGAATAACAAAAAATAATAATAATCAGAGCAAAAACAAGAGGCCTTCGCAGCGCTTTCGCTGCTCGGGCCTAATTAAAGCTGCAAGCAGCGTCGTTCGGCCCTCGCAGCGAAGCTGCTCGCCCTCTGTCCGCACCCCCTCCGCTCCATCCCCGACGCTCTCCAAACCCGGCTCCGCGCTTTTCCATCCTGGCCGGCAGCCGAGGGCACCAGGGCATGCCTGGCGGAACAGAAAGTCAGCCACCCCAACACCGGAAACCGTGAAAGGCCTCCTCGTCCACACCTCACCCTGACTCAGCATCCCTTCTGAGCCCACCATTACATGTCTCACCCCTAGGAGATACTCTATCTTTACCACACTGGTGATGTGATGTTCAGTCTCGGGCAAATCGGAGGCTGTTTGTGGAAGTTACAGTCAAACGTAAGGTCACAGCGTCACGCCAGAAATCGCCATGGCATCAAAGCCCCTCACTTTCTGAAAAGCTATCAGATCTGAATGGTCATTACAACATCATGAAGACAGTGCATGACCTTAGTGTCATCTTGACTAAATTAGAGGGGACAAATATGGGAAGTTCACCATAAAACAATAGACTTCCTGTAGTCAGGGGGCGGGGCTTAGGTGATGTCAGCTGTCCACATTGTCACTGTCTTCAGATGTGGTCAGTGATCACACAGACAAAGTATGAAATTGATCTGATCATGCACATGGGAGTTGTTAAGTCAAATAAAGTAATGGCGACTGGTCAAAGTTTGAGGCTTAGCCACGCCCATACCTTTATACTTATTTAAAATCCGACGGTTGAATTTTTTCCTCTATGTCTTAAGAGTATATAGCAGAAGTTTGAAGGTGATCGGTGGAAAGGGCGAGGAGATATAATTCTCCTAATAACGTGTGCGAAAACCACTAAATTGAGTAATTGCACCAAAATGGCCGACCTCCTGTGCGACATTGCGCTTGGCTCCAAGAGACTTTTTTGTAGGTCCTGAGACACTACATTAGTGTGCCAAATTTTGTGATCCTCAGTCAAAGCATGGCTTGGGGCTGACTGTTTTAATGGTCCTAGGGGGCACTGTTTCGGAAAATAGGCCACGCCCACAAACTTCAGCTGTCCAGTTATATTAGGGGTCAGAGTAGGATCACTCATCAGAAATTGTGTGGCAATGTCACAATGACTGAAGAAATGAGAGACAAACGTATTTCCATGGCGTGATGGTGAATTTCGCCATGCTCCCAAAGCTCCGCCTTTATTCGAAACCTGCCAGTACTATAGACCAAGTGACCTTAACTTGTCTGCTGCTATTTGCCACTGTTTGGTGGTGATTGGATAAAAGGAGTCCAATAGGGAGCTGTGAAAAAAAGAGTGGCGTGGCGACAGGTCAGAGTTTGAGGCTTAGCCACGCCCACACCTCTATACTTATTTAAAATCCGACGGTTGAATTTTTTCATCTATGTCTTAAGAGTATATAGCAGAAGTGTGAAGGCGATTGGTGAAAAGGGCGATGGAGCATCACTCTCCAAACAACGTGTGCGAAAACCACTAAATCGCGCACTTGGACCAAAATGGCCGACTTCCTGTGCGACTTTGCACTTGGCTCCAAGAGACTTTTTTGTAGGTCCTGAGACACCACATTAGTGTACCACATTTCGTAATCCTCAGTCAAAGCATGGCTTGGGGCTGTCAGTTTTAATGGTCCTAGGGGGCGCTATTTCAGAAAATAGACCACGCCCACCGGAATTTCACATCAGATTTTTTTGGGGGCCGGACTAGGATCACTCACAAGAAGTTTCGTGGCGATATCTCTAGAAATGACGAAATGGGAGGCAAACGTAAGGCCTAAGCGGTACGCCTGAGTTCGCCGCGCCGCCACAGCCCCGCCTTCTCCAGAAAACTCCCATAAAGTGACGCCAAGCAACCCCAACTTGTCTTCAGTTACCTGATACAAATTTAGGATGATTATTCGAAAGGGCGAATTTTGGAAAATTTCCTAGTAAAACTTGACCTTTTAAGTCCTGAAGGGGCGGGGCTTATGTGACATCATCAATCGACCATTCATTTGTCTTCGGGGGGCGATGATGATTGTCCATAGAAAGTTACTTTATCTGTAATTCTTTCATTTATGAAATTATAGCAATTTGAATTTTTTTGGCGAGTGCTCGAACTTTGAGGCCTGGTCCCGCCCCTTCAGTATTTACGAAAAGTCAATTTTATTGTCTCATTTTAATCGTCCGTCGCTTCTGTTCGATCGCACACTATTTTTGAGACGATCGTGCGAAAAATTACCAAACTGTTCAACCAAATATAGACCCAAGAAATGGCCGAAACAGGGTCAAAATGGCCACTTTAGTCCAAAATGGCCGACTTCCTGTTTGATATTGACCATGGATGCAAGAGGCTTTTCTGTGCATATTGTTGAGTTCTACAAGTGTACCAAATTTCATAACTGTACGATAAACTAAGCTTTATGGAGAGGGGTATTTTTCACTTTCTAGGGGGCGCTGTTCAGCCATTTTTTTATGAACTTTCACATCGCCAGTGAAATACGTAAATTTCACGCACTTTCTATATTGGGCCAGAATTTGGTGACTTTTTGGATATGCTAAGACCCCCTAAAGGCCAGTCAAAGACGCGGAAGAAAAAAGAAAGAAAGAAAGCGTAATAATAAACGGAGCAGATACAATAGGCCTTCGCAGCTTCACTGCTCGGGCCTAATTAAAGCTGCAAGCAGCGTCGTTCGGCCCTCGCAGCTCCGCGCCGCTCCGGCCTGGCCGGCAGCCCGGGGCACCAGGGCACGTCCACGGACTGAAACGTCCACCACCCCGACACCAAGAACAGCTAACGGTCACCTCGTCCACTCCTCACCCTGAATCAGCATCCCCTCTGAGTCTACCATTATATTACATGTCTCACCACTAGGGCATACTCTATCTTTAGCACACTGTTGGTGTTTTGACACAGACCAACTTTAGTGCTTTTCTGCCCATATTTATTAAAGTTATCGAAAGTTAAAGTTATCTGGGGGCGCTGTGATCAATTACAGAAAAATCCCATTGAGGTCAGCTTTGGTTGACAAAGACAGTTTTCTGTTATTGTGGCATCAAACGGACGTTGTGTGTGTTATCTAAATCCAGTGAGCTGAAAGGGGCGGAGCTACAGGGATTTGAACCAACAACCACATCAATGTGTTTGGTGCAGTCACGTGATGTCACAAGCCAAGTATAATGCCATTCTGACTTTGACTTTAGAAGTTAATAAAGTTTGAACCCATCTAGGGGGCGTTGTGACCATTTACAACTAAATGCCATAGAGGTCATCTTTGGTCATCAAAGATGGTTTTCTGTTAATTTGGCATCAATCAAACGTTGCATGGGTCATCTAGAGACAAAAAGCTGTAAGTGGGTGGAGTTAAAGTGAATTGAACAAGTGATCACATACATGTGTTGATTGCAGATGTGTGATGACTCCCACAATGTTTGATGTAGTTTGGAGCTTTTTAGCAGAAGTTACAAAGGTTTTTTGTATCTAGGGGGCGCTGTCCCAAATTTAGGAATTATTCCATGAAGAGGTTTGTAGGTTGATGACAGTCATTTGTGTGCAGTTTGGTGTGAATTGCATCATGCATGTGTTATTCAGGGCCTAATATCTGTCAGGGGGCGGAGCTAAAGCAATATCAACAAATTACCACAGGATTGTGGTGGGTGCCATTGTGTGAGTACACATAGCAAGTTGCAGTTACGACCTCGTCTGTAGGAGTTATTACAGTTTTAATGGTGTGTAGGGGGCGCTGTGGTGACATTACACAATGTTCACCAACCGTGTGTGCCTCGTTGAATAAAGGGCATGATTGTTGATTGCCATATTCAGTCTCGGGCAGATCGGAGGTTGTTAGTGGAAGTTACAGTCAAACGTAAGGTCACGGCGTCACGCCAGAATTCGCCGTGGCATCAAAGCCCCTCCCTTTCTGAAAAGCTATCAGATCTGAATGGTCATTACAACATCATGAAGACAGTGCATGAACTTAGTGTCATGTTGACTAAAGTAGAGGGGACAAATATGGGCATTTCACCATTAAAAAATAGACTTCCTGTAGTCAGGGGGCGGGGCATAGGTGATGTCAGCTGTCCACATTGTCATTGTCTTGAGATGTGGTCAATGATCACACAGACAGAGTTTGATATAGATGTGATCATGCACATGGGAGTTGTTAAGTCAAGTAATGTAATAGCGAAAGGTCAAAGTTTGAGGCTTAGCCACGCCCACACCTTTATACTTGTATAAAATCCGACGGTTGAATTTTTCCCGCTTTGTCTTAAGAGTATATAGCAGAAGTTTGAAGGCGATTGGTGAAAAGGGCAATGGTGCAACACTCTCCAAACAACGTGTGTGAAAACCACTAAATCGAGTACTTGGACCAAAATGGCCGACTTCCTGTGCGACTTTGCACCTGGCTCCAAGAGACTTTTTTGTAGGTCCTGAGACCCCACATTAGTATACCAAATTTCGTACTCCTCAGTCAAAGCAAGGCTTGGGGCTGACAGTTTTAATGGACCTAGGGGGCGCTATTTCATAAAATAGGCCACGCCCACCGGATGTTCACATGAGATATTTTGGGGGGGCGGACTAGGATAGCTCACAAGACGTTTCGTGACTGTATCTATAGAAATGACGACATGGGAGGCACACGTATGGCCACGGAAGTATGCCTTACTTCGCCGCACCACCACAGCCCCGCCTTCTGCAGAAAACACCCATAAAGTGACGCCAAGCAACGCCAACTTCTCTTCAGTTACCTGCTACAAATTTGGGCTGATTATTCGAAAGGGCGAATTTTGGAAAATTTCCCAGTAAAACTTGACCTTTTAAGTCCTGAGGGGCGGGGCTTGTGTGACATCATCCAGCGACCATTCATTTGTCTTCGGGGGGCGATGACGATTATCCATAGAAAGTTACTTTAACTGTAATTCTTTCATTTATGAAATTATAGCAATTCGAATTTTTTGGGCGAGTGCTCGAACTTTGAGGCCTGGCCCCGCCCCTTCAGTATTTACGAAAAGTCAATTTTATTTTCTCATTTGAATCGTCCATCGCTTCTGTTCAATGGCACACTATTTTTGAGACTATGGTACGAAAAATGACGAAACTGTTCAACCAAATATAGACCCTAGAAATGGCCAAAACGGCTAAAAATCGCCATTTCAACCCAAAATGGCCGACTTCCTGTTTTATATTGACCATGGTTGCAAGAGGCTTTTCTGTGCGGACTGTTGAGTAGTACCAGTATACCAAATTTCATAACTGTACGATATACTAAGCTTTATGGAGAGGGGTATTTTTCACTCTTTAGGGGGCGCTGTCTAGCCACTTTTTTATCAACTTTCACATCGCCAGTGAAATACGTAAATTTCACGCACTTTCTATATTGGGCCAGAATTTGGTGACTTTTTGGATATGCTAAGACCCCCTAAAGGCCACCCAAAGACGCGGAAGAAAAAAGAAAGCGTAATAATAATAAACGGAGCAGATACAATAGGCCTTCGCAGCGCTTCGCTGCTCGGGCCTAATTAAAGCTGCAAGCAGCGTCGTTCGGCCCTCGCAGCGAAGCTGCTCGCCCTCCTTCCGCACCCCCTCCGCTCCATCCCCGACGCTCTCCAAACCCAGCTCCGCGCTTGTCCATCCTGGCCGGCAGCCGGGGTTACCAGGGCACGTCTGGCAGAACAGAAAGTCAACCGCCCCGACACCAGAAACCGTGAACGGCCTCCTCGTCCACACCTCACCCTGATTCAGCATCCCCTCTGAGCCCAGCATTACACGTCTCACCACTAGGAGATACTCTATCTTTACCACACTGGTGATGTGATGTTCAGTCTCGGGCAAATCGGAGGCTGTTTGTGGAAGTTACAGTCAAACGTAAGGTCACAGCGTCACGCCAGAAATCGCCATGGCATCAAAGCTCCTCCCTTTCTGAAAAGCTATCAGATCTGAATAGTCATTACAACATCATGAAGACAGTGCATGACCTTAGTGTCATGTTGACTAAATTAGAGGGGACAAATATGGGCATTTCACCATAAAACAGTAGACTTCCTGTAGTCAGGGGGCGGGGCTTAGGTGATGTCAGCTGTCCACATTGTCACTGTCTTCAGATGTGGTCAGTGATCACACAGACAAAGTTTGAAATTGATCTGATCATGCACATGGGAGTTATTAAGTCAAGTAACGTAATGGCGACTGGTCAAAGTTTGAGGCTTAGCCACGCCCACACCTTTATACTTATTTAAAATCCGACGGTTGAATTTTTTCCTCTATGTCTTAAGAGTATATAGCAGAGGTTTGAAGGTGATCGGTGGAAAGGGCGAGGAGATATCATTCTCCTAATAACGTGTGCGAAAACCACTAAATTGAGTACTTGGACCAAAATGGCCGACCTCCTGTGCGACATTGTGCTTGGCTCCAAGAGACTTTTTTGTAGGTCCTGGTACACTACATTAGTGTGCCAAATTTTGTGATCCTCAGTCAAAGCATGGCTTGGGGCTGACTGTTTTAATGGTCCTAGGGGGCGCTGTTTCAGAAAATAGGCCACGCCCACAAACTTCAGCTGTCCAATTCTATTAGGGGTCAGAGTAGGATCACTCATCAGAACTTGTATGGCGATGTCACAATGACTGAAGAAATGAGAGACAAACGTATTTCCATGTCGTGATGGCGAATTTCGCCATTCTCCCAAAGCCCCGCCTTTATTCGAAACCTGCCAGTACTATAGACCAAGTGACCTCAACTTGTCTGCTGCTATTCGCCACTGTTTGGTGGTGATTGGTTAAAAGGAGTCCAATAGGGAGCTGTGAAAAAAAAGAGTGGCGTGGCGACAGGTCAAAGTTTGAGGCTTAGCCACGCCCACACCTTTATACTTATTTAAAATCCGACGGTTGAATTTTTTCATCTATGTCTTAAGAGTATGTAGCCGAAGTGTGAAGGCAATTGGTGAAAAGGGCGACGGAGCATCACTCTCCAAACAACGTGTGCGAAAACCACTAAATTGCGCACTTGGACCAAAATGGCCGACTTCCTGTGCGACAATGCACTTGGCTCCAAGAGACTTTTTTGTAGGTCCTTAGACACCACATTAGTGTACCAAATTTCGTAATCCTCAGTCAAAGCATGGCTTGGGGCTGTCAGTTTTAATGGTCCTAGGGGGCGCTATTTCAGAAAATAGACCACGCCCACCGGAATTTCACATCAGATCTTTTGGGGGGCCAGACTAGGATCACTCACAAGAAGCTTCGTGGCGATATCTCTAGAAATGACGAAATGGGAGGCAAACGTAAGGCCTAAGCGGTACGCCTGAATTCGCCGCGCCGCCACAGCCCCGCCTTCTGCAGAAAACTCCCATAAAGTGAAGCCAAGCAACCCCAACTTGTCTTCAGTTTCCCGCTACAAATTTGGGGTGATTATTGGAAAGGGCGAATTTTGGAAAATTTCCCAGTAAAACTTGACCTTTTAAGTCCTGAGGGGGCGGGGCTTATGTGACATCATCAATCGACCATTCATTTGTCTTCGGAGGGCGATGACAATTGTCCACAGAACATTTCTTTAACTGTAATTCTTTCATTTATGAAATTATAGCAATTTGAATTTTTTTGGCGAGTGCTCGAACTTTGAGGCCTGGCCCCGCCCCTTCAGTATTTACGAAAAGTCAATTTTATTGTCTCATTTGAATCGTCCATCGCTTCTGTTCGATCTCGCACAATTTTTGAGACGATGGTGCGAAAAATGACCAAACTGTTCAACCAAATATAGACCCTAGAAATGGCCAAAACGGGGTCAAAATGGCCACTTTACTCCAAAATGGCCGACTTCCTGTTTGATATTGACCATGGTTGCAAGAGACTTTTCTGTGCGGACTGTTGAGTACTACAAGTATACCAAATTTCATAACTGTACGATAAACTAAGCTTTATGGAGAGGGGTATTTTTCACTTTCTAGGGGGCGCTGTTCAGTCACTTTTTGACGAACTTTCACATCGCCAGTGAAATACGTAAATTTCACGCACTTTCTATATTGGGCCAGAATTTGGTGACTTTTTGGATATGCTAAGACCCCCTAAAGGCCATTCAAAGACGCGGAAGAAAAAAGAATAATAATTAAAGCTGCAAGCAGCGTCGTTCGGCCCTCGCAGCGAAGCTGCTCACCCTCCTTCAGCACCCCCTCCGCTCCATCCCCGACGCTCTCCAAACCCGGCTCCGCGCTTCTCCATCCTGGCCGGCAGCCGAGGGCATCAGGGCATGCCTGTCGGAACAGAAAGTCAGCCACCCCAACACCGGAAACCGTGAAAGGCCTCCTCGTCCACACCTCACCCTGACTCAGCATCCCTTCTGAGCCCACCATTACATGTCTCACCCCTAGGAGATACTCTATCTTTACCACACTGGTGATGTGATGTTCAGTCTCGGGCAAATCGGAGGATGTTTGTGGAAGTTACAGTCAAACGTAAGGTCACAGCGTCACGCCAGAAATCGCCATGGCATCAAAGCCCCTCACTTTCTGAAAAGCTATCAGATCTGAATGGTCATTACAACATCATGAAGACAGTGCATGACCTTAGTGTCATCTTGACTAAATTAGAGGGGACAAATATGGGCAGTTCACCATAAAACAATAGACTTCCTTTAGTCAGGGGGCGGGGCTTAGGTGATGTCAGCTGTCCACATTGTCACTGTCTTCAGATGTGGTCAGTGATCACACAGACAAAGTATGAAATTGATCTGATCATGCACATGGGAGTTATTAAGTCAAATAAAGTAATGGCGACTGGTCAAAGTTTGAGGCTTAGCCACGCCCATACCTTTATACTTATTTAAAATCCGACGGTTGAATTTTTTCCTCTATGTCTTAAGAGTATATAGCAGGAGTTTGAAGGTGATCGGTGGAAAAGGCGAGGAGATATCATTCTCCTTATAACGTGTGCGAAAACCACTAAATTGAGTAATTGCACCAAAATGGCCGACCTCCTGTGCGACATTGCGCTTGGCTCCAAGAGACTTTTTTGTAGGTCCTGAGACACTACATTAGTGTGCCAAATTTTGTGATCCTCAGTCAAAGCATGGCTTGGGGCTGACTGTTTTAATGGTCCTAGGGGGCACTGTTTTGGAAAATAGGCCACGCCCACAAACTTCAGCTGTCCAATTATATTAGGGGTCAGAGTAGGATCACTCATCAGAAATTGTGTGGCAATGTCACAATGATTGAAGAAATGAGAGACAAACGTATTTCCATGGCGTGATGGCGAATTTCGCCATGCTCCCAAAGCCCCGCCTTTATTCGAAACCTGCCAGTACTATAGACCTAGTGACCTCAACTTGTCTGCTGCTATTTGCCACTGTTTGGTGGTGATTGGATAAAAGGAGTCCAATAGGGAGCTGTGAAAAAAAGAGTGGCGTGGCGACAAGTCAGAGTTTGAGGCTTAGCCACGCCCACACCTTTATACTTATTTAAAATCCGACGGTTGAATTTTTTCATCTATGTCTTAAGAGTATATAGCAGAAGTGTGAAGGCGATTGGTGAAAAGGGCGACGGAGCATCACTCTCCAAACAACGTGTGCGAAAACCACTAAATCACGCACTTGGACCAAAATGGCCGACTTCCTGTGCGACTTTGCACTTGGCTCCAAGAGACTTTTTTGTAGGTCCTGAGACACCACATTAGTGTACCACATTTCGTAATCCTCAGTCAAAGCATGGCTTGGGGCTGTCAGTTTTAATGGTCCTAGGGGGCGCTATTTCAGCAAATAGACCACGCCCACCGGAATGTCACATCAGATTTTTTGGGGGGCCGGACTAGCATCACTCACAAGAAGTTTTGTGGCGATATCTCTAGAAATGACGAAATGGGAGGCAAACGTAAGGCCTAAGTGGTACGCCTGAGTTCGCCGCGCCGCCACAGCCCCGCCTTCTGCAGAAAACTCCCATAAAGTGACGCCAAGCAACCCCAACTTGTCTTCAGTTACCTGATACAAATTTGGGATGATTATTTGAAAGGGCAAATTTTGGAAAATTTCCCAGTAAAACTTGACCTTTTAAGTCCTGAAGGGGCGGGGCTTATGTGACATCATCAATTGACCATTCATTTGTCTTCGGGGGGCGATGATGATTGTCCATAGAAAGTTACTTTAACTGTAATTCTTTCATTTATGAAATTATAGCAATTTGAATTTTTTTGGCGAGTGCTCGAACTTTGAGGCCTGGTCCCGCCCCTTCAGTATTTACGAAAAGTCAATTTTATTGTCTCATTTTAATCGTCCGTCGCTTCTGTTCGATCGCACACTATTTTTGAGACGATCGTGCGAAAAATGACCCAACTGTTCAACCAAATATAGACCCAAGAAATGGCCGAAACAGGGTCAAAATGGCCACTTTAGTCCAAAATGGCCGACTTCCTGTTTGATATTGACCATGGATGCAAGAGGCTTTTCTGTGCGTATTGTTGAGTTCTACAAGTGTACCAAATTTCATAACTGTACGATAAACTAAGCTTTATGGAGAGGGGTATTTTTCACTTTCTAGGGGGCGCTGTTCAGCCATTCTTTTATGAACTTTCACATTGCCAGTGAAATACGTAAATTTCACGCACTTTCAATATTGGGCCAGAATTTGGTGACTTTTTGGATATGCTAAGACCCCCTAAAGGCCAGTCAAAGACGCGGAAGAAAAAAGAAAGAAAGAAAGCGTAATAATAAACGGAGCAGATACAATAGGCCTTCGCAGCTTCACTGCTCGGGCCTAATAATAATAAGAAGAAGAAACGGAGCAGATACAATAGGCCTTCGCAGCTTCACTGCTCGGGCCTAATTAAAGCTGCAAGCAGCGTCGTTCGGCCCTCGCAGCTCCGCGCCGCTCCGGCCTGGCCGGCAGCCCGGGGCACCAGGGCACGTCCGCAGAACACAAACGTCGACCACCCCAACACCAGAAACTGCTAACGGCCACCTTGTCCGCAACTCACCCTGACTCAGCATCCCCTTTGAGCCCACCATTATATTTTATGTCTCACCACTAGGGAATCCTCTATCTTTACCACACTGGTGGTGTGATGACAGTGACCAACTTTAATGCTATTCTGACCATGTTTTTTAAAGTTATCGAAGGATAACGTTATCTAGGTGGCGCTGTGACCAACTACAGAAAAGTCCCATTGAGGTCAGCTTTGGTGACATTATATAACATTCACCAACCGTTTGTGCCTCATTGGCTAAAGGGCATGATTGTTCATTGCCATATTCAGTTTCGGGCAAATCGGAGGCCGTTTGTGGAAGTTACAGTCAAATGTAAGGTCATGGCGTCACGCCAGCATTCACCATGGCATCAAAGCCCCTCCCTTTCTGGAAAGCTATCAGATCTGAATGGTCTTTAAAACATCATGAAGACACTGTATGACCTGAGTGTCATTTTCATTAAATTAGAGGGGACAAATATGGGCATTTCACCATAAAACAATAGACTTCCTGTTGTCAGGGGGCGGGGCTTAGGTGATGTCAGCTGTCCACATTGTCGTTGTCTTGAGATGTGGTCAGTGATCACACAGACAAAGTTTGAATTAGATCTGATCATGCACATGGGAGTTATTAAGTCAAGTAATGTCATGGCGAAAGGTCAAAGTTTGAGGCTTAGCCACGCCCACACCTTTATACTTATTTAAAATCCGACGGTTGAATTTTTTCCCCTTTGACTTAAAAGTACATAGCATAAGTTTGAAGGTGATCGGTGTAAAGGGCAACGGGCCATCAATGTCCAAACAACGTGTGCGAAAACCACTAAATCGAGTACTTGGACCAAAATGGCCGACCTCCTGTGCGAAATTGCGCTTGGCTCCAAGAGACTTTTTTGTAGGGCCAGAGACCCTACATGATTGTACCAATTTTCGTAATCCTCAGTCAAACCTTGTCTTGGGGCTGACAGTTTTAATGGTCCTAGGGGGCGCTATTTCAGAATATAGGCCACGCCCACAAATCTCAGATGCCCATTTCTATTGGGGGTCAGACTAGGATCACTCACCAGACATTTTGTGGCGATGTCACGATAATTGAAGAAATGAGAGGCAAACGTATTGCCATGGCGTGATGGCGAATTTCGCCATGCTCCCAAAGCCCCGCCTTTTTTCAAAACCTGCCAGTACTGTAGACCAAGTGACCTCAACTTGTCAGCTGCTATTTACCAGAGATTCCAGGTGATTGGGTAAAAGGAGTCCAATAGGGAGCTGTGAAAAAAAGAGTGGCGTGGCGAAAGGTCAAAGTTTGAGGCTTAGCCACGCCCACACCTTTATACTTATTTAAAATCCGACGGTTGAATTTTTTCATCTATGTCTTAAGAGTGTATAGCAGATGTTTGAAGGTGATTGGTGAAAAGGGCGATGGTGCAACACTCTCCAAACAACGTGTGCGAAAACCACTAAATCGAGTACTTGGACCAAAATGGCCGACTTCCTGTGCGACTTGGTGCTTGGCTCCAAGAGACTTTTTTGTAGGTCCTGAGACACCACATTAGTGTACCAAATTTCGTAATCCTCAGTCAAAGTCTGGCTTGGGGCTGACAGTTTTAATGGTCCTAGAGGGCGCTATTTCAGAAAATAGGCCACGCCCACAGGATTTTCACATCACATTTTTTGGGGGGCAGGACTAGGATCACTCCCAAGAAGTTTTGTGGCGATATCTTTAGAAATGACGAAATGGGAGGCAAACGTAAGGCCTAAGCGGTACGCCTGACTTCGCCGCGCCGCCACAGCCCCGCCTTCTGCAGAAAACTCCCATAAAGTGACGCCAAGCAACCCCAACTTGTCTTCAGTTACCTGCTACAAATTTGGGGTGATTATTTGAAAGGGCGAATTTTGGAAAATTTCCCAGTAAAACTTGACCTTTTAAGTCCTGAGGGGGCGGGGCTTGTGTGACATCATCTATCAACCATTCATTTGTCTTCGGGGGGCGATGGCAATTGTCCTTAGAAATTGTTTTAACTGTAATTCTTTCATTTGTGAAATTATAGCAATTTGAATTTTTTTGGCGAGTGCTCGAACTTTGAGGCCTGGCCCCGCCCCTTCAGTATTTACGAAAAGTCAATTTTATTGTCTCATTTGAATCGTCCATCGCTTCTGTTCGATCTCGCACTATTTTTGAGACGATGGTGCGAAAAATGACCAAACTGTTCAACCAAATATAGACCCTAGAATTGGCCAAAACGGCTAAAAATCCTCATTTCAACCCAAAATGGCCGACTTCCTGTTTTATATTGACCATGGTTGCAAGAGGCTTTTCTGTGCGGACTGTTGAGTATTATCAGTATACCAAATTTCATAACTGTACGATAAACTAAGCTTTATGGAGAGGGGTATTTTTCACTTTCTAGGGGGCACTGTCGAGCCACTTTTTTATGAACTTTCACATCGCCAGTGAAATACGTAAATTTCACGCACTTTCTATATTGAGCCAGAATTTGGTGACTTTTTGGATATGCTAAGACCCCCTAAAGGCCACCCAAAGACGCGGAAGAAAAAAGAATAATAATAATAAATAATAAGAAGAAACGGAGCAGATACAATAGGCCTTCGCAGCTTCACTGCTCGGGCCTAATTAAAGCTGCAAGCAGCGTCGTTCGGCCCTCGCAGCGAAGCTGCTCGCCCTCCTTCCGCACCCCCTCCGCTCCATCCCCGACGCTCTCCAAACCCAGCTCCGCGCTTGTCCATCCTCGCTGGCAGCCGGGGGCACCAGGGCACGTCTGGCAGAACAGAAAGTCAACCACCCCGACACCAGAAACCGTGAACGGCCTCCTCGTCCACACCTCACCCTGATTCAGCAACCCCTCTGAGCCCAGCATTACACGTCTCACCACTAGGAGATACTCTATCTTTACCACACTGGTGATGTGATGTTCAGTCTCTGGCAAATCGGAGGCTGTTTGTGGAAGTTACAGTCAAACGTAAGGTCACAGCGTCACGCCAGAAATCGCCATGGCATCAAAGCTCCTCCCTTTCTGAAAAGCTATCAGATCTGAATAGTCATTAGAACATCATGAAGACAGTGCATGACCTTAGTGTCATGTTGACTAAATTAGAGGGGACAAATATGGGCATTTCACCATAAAACAGAAGACTTCCTGTAGTCAGGGGGCGGGGCTTAGGTGATGCCAGCTGTCCACATTGTCACTGTCTTCAGATGTGGTCAGTGATCACACGGACAAAGTTTGAAATTGATCTGATCATGCACAAGGGAGTTATTGAGTCAAGTAACGTAATGGCGACTGGTCAAAGTTTGAGGCTTAGCCACGCCCACACCTTTATACTTATTTAAAATCCGACGGTTGAATCTTTTCCTCTATGTCTTAAGAGTATATAGCAAGAGTTTGAAGGTGATCGGTGGAAAGGGCGACGAGACATCATTCTCCTAATAACGTGTGCGAAAACCACTAAATCGAGTACTTGGACCAAAATGGCCGACCTCCTGTGCGACATTGCGCTTGGCTCCAAGAGACTTTTTTGTAGGTCCTGAGACACTACATTAGTGTGCCAAATTCCGTGATCCTCAGTCAAAGCACGGCTTGGGGCTGACAGTTTTAATGGTCCTAGGGGGCGCTATTTCAGAAAATAGGCCACGCCCACAAACTTCAGCTGTCCAATTCTATTAGGGGTCAGAGTAGGATCACTCATCAGAAATTGTGTGGCGATGTCACAATGATTGAAGAAATGAGAGACAAACGTATTTCCATGGCGTGATGGCGAATTTCGCCATGCTCCCAAAGCCCCGCCTTTATTCGAAACCTGCCAGTACTATAGACCAAGTGACCTCAACTTGTCTGCTGCTATTTGCCAGTGATTGCTGGTGATTGGTTAAAAGGAGTCCAATAGGGAGCTGTGAAAAAAAGAGTGGCGTGGCGACAGGTCAAAGTTTGAGGCTTAGCCACGCCCACACCTTTATACTTATTTAAAATCCGTAGGTTGAATTTTTTCCCCTTTGTCTTAAGAGTCTATAGCAGAAGTTTGAAGGTGATTGGTGAAAAGGGCAATGGTGTAACACTCTCCAAACAACGTGTGCGAAAACCACTAAATCGACTACTTGGACCAAAATGGCCGACTTCCTGTGCGACTTTGCACTTGGCTCCAAGAGACTTTTTTGTAGGACCGGAGACACCACATTAGTGTACCAGATTTCGTACTCCTCAGTCAAAGCATGGCTAGGGGCTGACAGTTTTAATGGTCCTAGAGGGCGCCATTTCAGAAAATAGGCCACGCCCACAAACTACAGCTGTCCAAATCTATTGGGGGTCAGACTAGGATCACTCACCAGACATTTTGTGGTGATGGCACGATAATTGAAGAAATGAGAGGCAAACGTATTGCCATGGCGTGATGGTGAATTTTGCCATGCTCCCAAAGCCCCGCCTTTTTTCAAAACCTGCCAGTACTGGAGACTAAGTGACCTCAACTTGTCAGCTGCTATTCGCCAGAGATTGCTGGCGATTGGGTAAAAGGAGTCCAATAGGTAGCTGTGAAAAAAAGAGTGGCGTGGTGACAGGTCAAAGTTTGAGGCTTAGCCACGCCCACACCTTTATACTTATTTAAAATCCGACGGTTGAATTTTTTCCTTTATGTCTTAAGAGTCTATAGCAGAAGTTTGAAGGCGATTGGTGAAAAGGGCGATGGAGCATCACTCTCCAAACAACGTGTGCGAAAACCACTAAATCGAGTACTTGGACCAAAATGGCCGACTTCCTGTGCGACTTTGCACTTGGCTCCAAGAGACTTTTTTGTAGGTCCTGAGACACCACATTAGTGTGCCAAATTTCATAATCCTCAGTCAAAGCATGACTTGGGGCTGACAGTTTTAATGGTCCTAGGGGGCGCTATTTCAGAAAATAGGCCACGCCCACCGGATGTTCACATCACATTTTCTGGGGGGCTGAACTAGGATCACTCCCAAGAGGTTTTGTGGCGATATCTCTAGAAATGACGAAATGGGAGGCAAACGTAAGGCCTAAGCGGTACGCCTGACTTCGCCGCGCCGCCACAGCCCCGCCTTCTGGAGAAAACTCCCATAAAGTGACGCCAAGCAACCCCAACTTGTCTTCAGTTACCCGCTACAAATTTGGGGTGGTTATTGGAAAGGGCGAATTTTGGAAAATTTCCCAGTAAATCTTGACCTTTTAAGTCCTGAGGGGGCGGGGCTTATGTGACATCATCAATCGACCATTCATTTGTCTTCGGAGGTCGACGACGATTGTCCTTAGAACATTTCTTTAACTGTAATTCTTTCATTTATGAATCTATAGCAATTTGAATTTTTTTGGCGAGTGCTCGAACTTTGAGGCCTGGTCCCGCCCCTTCAGTATTTACGAAAAGTCAATTTTATTGTCTCATTTTAATCGTCCATCGCTTCTGTTCGATCGCACACTATTTTTGAGACGATCGTGCGAAAAATGACCAAACTGTTAAACCAAATATAGACCCTAGAAATGGCCAAAACGGGGTCAAAATGGCCACTTTAGTCCAAAATGGCCGACTTCCTGTTTGATATTGACCATGGGTGCAAGAGGCTTTTCTGTGCGTATTGTTGAGTTCTACAAGTGTACCAAATTTCATCACTCTACTATGAAAAAAGGTCAAAGCGGAGGGGTATTTTTAATTTTCCAGGGGGCGCTGTTGAAACATTTTTTTACCAACTTTCACGTTGCCAGTGAAATACGTAAATTTCACGCACTTTCTATATTGGGCCAGAATTTGGTGACTTTTTGGATATGCTAAGACCCCCTAAAGGCCATCCAAAGACGCGGAAGAAAAAAAAAGAAAAAAAAAAAAATAAAATAAAAAATAATAAACGGAGCAGATACAATAGGCCTTCGCAGCTTCACTGCTCGGGCCTAATTAAAGCTGCAAGCAGTGTCGTTCGGCCCTCGCAGCGAAGCTGCTCGCCCTCCTTCCGCACCCCCTCCGCTCCATCCCCGACGCTCTCCAAACCCAGCTCCGCGCTTGTCCATCCTGGCCGGCAGCCAGGGGCACCAGGGCACGTCTGGCGGAACAGAAAGTCAACCACCCCGACACCAGAAACCGTGAACGGCCTCCTCGTCCACACCTCACCCTGATTCAGCATCCCCTCTGAGCCCAGCATTACACGTCTCACCACTAGGAGATACTCTATCTTTACCACACTGGTGATGTGATGTTCAGTCTCTGGCAAATCGGAGGCTGTTAGTGGAAGCTACAGTCAAACGTAAGGTCACAGCGTCACGCCAGAAATCGCCATGGCATCAAAGCTCCTCCCTTTCTGAAAAGCTATCAGATCTGAATAGTCATTACAACATCATGAAGACAGTGCATGACCTTAGTGTCATGTTGACTAAATTAGAGGGGACAAATATGGGCATTTCACCATAAAACAGAAGACTTCCTGTAGTCAGAGGGCGGGGCTTAGGTGATGCCAGCTGTCCACATTGTCACTGTCTTCAGATGTGGTCAGTGATCACACGGACAAAGTTTGAAATTGATCTGATCATGCACAAGGGAGTTATTGAGTCAAGTAACGTAATGGCGACTGGTCAAAGTTTGAGGCTTAGCCACGCCCACACCTTTATACTTATTTAAAATCCGACGGTTGAATCTTTTCCTCTATGTCTTAAGAGTATATAGCAAGAGTTTGAAGGTGATCGGTGGAAAGGGCGACGAGACATCATTCTGCTAATAACGTGTGCGAAAACCACTAAATCGAGTACTTGGACCAAAATGGCCGACCTCCTGTGCGACATTGCGCTTGGCTCCAAGAGACTTTTTTGTAGGTCCTGAGACAATACATTAGTGTGCCAAATTTCGTGATCCTCAGTCAAAGCACGGCTTGGGGCTGACAGTTTTAATGGTCCTAGGGGGCGCTATTTCAGAAAATAGGCCACGCCCACAAACTTCAGCTGTCCAATTCTATTAGGGGTCAGAGTAGGATCACTCATCAGAAATTGTGTGGCGATGTCACAATGATTGAAGAAATGAGAGACAAACGTATTTCCATGGCGTGATGGCGAATTTCGCCATGCTCCCAAAGCCCCGCCTTTATTCGAAACCTGCCAGTACTATAGACCAAGTGACCTCAACTTGTCTGCTGCTATTTGCCAGGTATTGCTGGTGATTGGTTAAAAGGAGTCCAATAGGGAGCTGTGAAAAAAAAGAGTGGCGTGGCGACAGGTCAAAGTTTGAGGCTTAGCCACGCCCACACCTTTATACTTATTTAAAATCCGTAGGTTGAATTTTTTCCCCTTTGTCTTAAGAGTCTATAGAAGAAGTTTGAAGGTGATTGGTGAAAAGGGCAATGGTGTAACACTCTCCAAACAACGTGTGCGAAAACCACAAAATCGACTACTTGGACCAAAATGGCCGACTTCCTGTGCGACTTTGCACTTGGCTCCAAGAGACTTTTTTGTAGGACCGGAGACACCACATTAGTGTACCAGATTTCGTACTCCTCAGTCAAAGCATGGCTAGGGGCTGACAGTTTTAATGGTCCTAGAGGGCGCCATTTCAGAAAATAGGCCACGCCCACAAACTACAGCTGTCCAAATCTATTGGGGGTCAGACTAGGATCACTCACCAGACATTTTGTGGTGATGGCACGATAATTGAAGAAATGTGAGGCAAACGTATTGCCATGGCGTGATGGTGAATTTTGCCATGCTCCCAAAGCCCCGCCTTTTTTCAAAACCTGCCAGTACTGGAGACTAAGTGACCTCAACTTGTCAGCTGCTATTCGCCAGAGATTGCTGGCGATTGGCTAAAAGGAGTCCAATAGGTAGCTGTGAAAAAAAGAGTGGCGTGGTGACAGGTCAAAGTTTGAGGCTTAGCCACGCCCACACCTTTATACTTATTTAAAATCCGACGGTTGAATTTTTTCCTTTATGTCTTAAGAGTCTATAGCAGAAGTTTGAAGGCGATTGGTGAAAAGGGTGATGGAGCATCAATCTCCAAACAACGTGTGCGAAAACCACTAAATCGAGTACTTGGACCAAAATGGCCGACTTCCTGTGCGACTTTGCACTTGGCTCCAAGAGACTTTTTTGTAGGTCCTGAGACACCACATTAGTGTGCCAAATTTCATAATCCTCAGTCAAAGCATGACTTGGGGCTGACAGTTTTAATGGTCCTAGGGGGCGCTATTTCAGAAAATAGGCCACGCCCACCAGATGTTCACATCACATTTTGTGGGGGGCTGAACTAGGATCACTCCCAAGAGGTTTTGTGGCGATATCTCTAGAAATGACGAAATGGGAGGCAAATGTAAGGCCTAAGCGTTACGCCTGATTTCGCCGCGCCGCCACAGCCCCGCCTTCTGGAGAAAACTCCCATAAAGTGACGCCAAGCAACCCCAACTTGTCTTCAGTTACCCGCTACAAATTTGGGGTGATTATTGGAAAGGGCGAATTTTGGAAAATTTCCCAGTAAATCTTGACCTTTTAAGTCCTGAGGGGGCGGGGCTTATGTGACATCATCAATCGACCATTCATTTGTCTTCGGAGGGCGACGACGATTGTCCTTAGAACATTTCTTTAACTGTAATTCTTTCATTTATGAATCTATAGCAATTTGAATTTTTTTGGCGAGTGCTCGAACTTTGAGGCCTGGTCCCGCCCCTTCAGTATTTACGAAAAGTCAATTTTATTGTCTCATTTTAATCGTCCATCGCTTCTGTTCGATTGCACACTATTTTTGAGACGATCGTGCGAAAAATGACCAAACTGTTAAACCAAATATAGACCCTAGAAATGGCCAAAACGGGGTCAAAATGGCCACTTTAGTCCAAAATGGCCGACTTCCTGTTTGATATTGACCATGGGTGCAAGAGGCTTTTCTGTGCGTATTCTTGAGTTCTACAAGTGTACCAAATTTCATCACTCTACTATGAAAAAAGGTCAAAGCGGAGGGGTATTTTTAATTTTCCAGGGGGCGCTGTTGAAACATTTTTTTACCAACTTTCACGTTGCCAGTGAAATACGTAAATTTCACGCACTTTCTATATTGGGCCAGAATTTGGTGACTTTTTGGATATGCTAAGACCCCCTAAAGGCCATCCAAAGACGCGGAAGAAAAAAAAAGAAAGAAAGAAAGAAAAAAAAAATAATAATAAACGGAGCAGATACAATAGGCCTTCGCAGCTTCACTGCTCGGGCCTAATTAAAGCTGCAAGCAGCGTCGTTCGGCCCTCGCAGCGAAGCTGCTCGCCCTCCTTCCGCACCCCCTCCGCTCCATCCCCGACGCTCTCCAAACCCAGCTCCGCGCTTGTCCATCCTGGCCGGCAGCCGGGGGCACCAGGGCACGTCTGGCAGAACAGAAAGTCAACCACCCCAACACCAGAAACCGTGAACGGCCTCCTCGTCCACACCTCACCCTGATTCAGCATCCCCTCTGAGCCCAGCATTACACGTCTCACCACTAGGAGATACTCTATCTTTACCACACTGGTGATGTGATGTTCAGTCTCTGGCAAATCGGAGGCTGTTTGTGGAAGTTACAGTCAAACGTAAGGTCACAGCGTCACGCCAGAAATCGCCATGGCATCAAAGCTCCTCCCTTTCTGAAAAGCTATCAGATCTGAATAGTCATTACAACATCATGAAGACAGTGCATGACCTTAGTGTCATGTTGACTAAATTAGAGGGGACAAATATGGGCATTTCACCATAAAACAGAAGACTTCCTGTAGTCAAGGGGCGGGGCTTAGGTGATGCCAGCTGTCCACATTGTCACTGTCTTCAGATGTGGTCAGTGATCACACGGACAAAGTTTGAAATTGATCTGATCATGCACAAGGGAGTTATTGAGTCAAGTAACGTAATGGCGACTGGTCAAAGTTTGAGGCTTAGCCACGCCCACACCTTTATACTTATTTAAAATCCGACGGTTGAATCTTTTCCTCTATGTCTTAAGAGTATATAGCAAGAGTTTGAAGGTGATCGGTGGAAAGGGCGACGAGACATCATTCTCCTAATAACGTGTGCGAAAACCACTAAATCGAGTACTTGGACCAAAATGGCCGACCTCCTGTGCGACATTGCGCTTGGCTCCAAGAGACTTTTTTGTAGGTCCTGAGACACTACATTAGTGTGCCAAAGTTCGTGATCCTCAGTCAAAGCACGGCTTGGGGCTGACAGTTTTAATGGTCCTAGGGGGCGCTATTTCAGAAAATAGGCCACGCCCACAAACTTCAGCTGTCCAATTCTATTAGGGGTCAGAGTAGGATCACTCATCAGAAATTGTGTGGCGATGTCACAATGATTGAAGAAATGAGAGACAAACGTATTTCCATGGCGTGATGGCGAATTTCGCCATGCTCCCAAAGCCCCGCCTTTATTCGAAACCTGCCAGTACTATAGACCAAGTGACCTCAACTTGTCTGCTGCTATTTGCCAGTGATTGCTGGTGATTGGTTAAAAGGTGTCCAATAGGGAGCTGTGAAAAAAAGAGTGGCGTTGCGACAGGTCAAAGTTTGAGGCTTAGCCACGCCCACACCTTTATACTTATTTAAAATCCGTAGGTTGAATTTTTTCCCCTTTGTCTTAAGAGTCTATAGCAGAAGTTTGAAGGTGATTGGTGAAAAGGGCAATGGTGTAACACTCTCCAAACAACGTGTGCGAAAACCACTAAATCGACTACTTGGACCAAAATGGCCGACTTCCTGTGCGACTTTGCACTTGGCTCCAAGAGACTTTTTTGTAGGACCGGAGACACCACATTAGTGTACCAGATTTCGTACTCCTCAGTCAAAGCATGGCTAGGGGCTGACAGTTTTAATGGTCCTAGAGGGCGCCATTTCAGAAAATAGGCCACGCCCACAAACTACAGCTGTCCAAATCTATTGGGGGTCAGACTAGGATCACTCACCAGACATTTTGTGGTGATGGCACGATTATTGAAGAAATGAGAGGCAAACGTATTGCCATGGCGTGATGGTGAATTTTGCCATGCTCCCAAAGCCCCGCCTTTTTTCAAAACCTGCCAGTACTGGAGACTAAGTGACCTCAACTTGTCAGCTGCTATTCGCCAGAGATTGCTGGCGATTGGGTAAAAGGAGTCCAATAGGTAGCTGTGAAAAAAAGAGTGGCGTGGTGACAGGTCAAAGTTTGAGGCTTAGCCACGCCCACACCTTTATACTTATTTAAAATCCGACGGTTGAATTTTTTCCTTTATGTCTTAAGAGTCTATAGCAGAAGTTTGAAGGCGATTGGTGAAAAGGGCGATGGAGTATCACTCTCCAAACAACGTGTGCGAAAACCACTAAATCGAGTACTTGGACCAAAATGGCCGACTTCCTGTGCGACTTTGCACTTGGCTCCAAGAGACTTTTTTGTAGGTCCTGAGACACCACATTAGTGTGCCAAATTTCATAATCCTCAGTCAAAGCATGACTTGGGGCTGACAGTTTTAATGGTCCTAGGGGGCGCTATTTCAGAAAATAGGCCACGCCCACCGGATGTTCACATCACATTTTGTGGGGGGCTGAACTAGGATCACTCCCAAGAGGTTTTGTGGTGATATCTCTAGAAATGACGAAATGGGAGGCAAACGTAAGGCCTAAGCGGTACGCCTGACTTCGCCGCGCCGCCACAGCCCCGCCTTCTGGAGAAAACTCCCATAAAGTGACGCCAAGCAACCCCAACTTGTCTTCAGTTACCCGCTACAAATTTGGGGTGATTATTGGAAAGGGCGAATTTTGGAAAATTTCCCAGTAAATCTTGACCTTTTAAGTCCTGAGGGGGCGGGGCTTATGTGACATCATCAATCGACCATTCATTTGTCTTCGGAGGGCGACGACGATTGTCCTTAGAACATTTCTTTAACTGTAATTCTTTCATTTATGAATCTATAGCAATTTGAATTTTTTTGGCGAGTGCTCTAACTTTGAGGCCTGGTCCCGCCCCTTCAGTATTTACGAAAAGTCAATTTTATTGTCTCATTTTAATCGTCCATCGCTTCTGTTCGATCGCACACTATTTTTGAGACGATCGTGCGAAAAATGACCAAACTGTTCAACCAAATATAGACCCTAGAAATGGCCAAAACGGGGTCAAAATGGCCACTTTAGTCCAAAATGGCCGACTTCCTGTTTGATATTGACCATGGGTGCAAGAGGCTTTTCTGTGCGTATTGTTGAGTTCTACAAGTGTACCAAATTTCATCACTCTACTATGAAAAAAGGTCAAAGCGGAGGGGTATTTTTAATTTTCCAGGGGGCGCTGTTGAAACATTTTTTTACCAACTTTCACGTTGCCAGTGAAATACGTAAATTTCACGCACTTTCTATATTGGGCCAGAATTTGGTGACTTTTTGGATATGCTAAGACCCCCTAAAGGCCATCCAAAGACGCGGAAGAAAAAAAAAGAAAGAAAAAAGAAAGAAAAAAAAAATAATAAACGGAGCAGATACAATAGGCCTTCGCAGCAGAAAAAAATAATAATAAACGGAGCAGATACAATAGGCCTTCGCAGCTTCACTGCTCGGGCCTAATTAAAGCTGCAAGCAGCGTCGTTCGGCCCTCGCAGCGAAGCTGCTCGCCCTCCTTCCGCACCCCCTCCGCTCCATCCCCGACGCTCTCCAAACCCAGCTCCGCGCTTGTCCATCCTGGACGGCAGCCGGGGGCACCAGGGCACGTCTGGCAGAACAGAAAGTCAACCACCCCGACACCAGAAACCGTGAACGGCCTCCTCGTCCACACCTCACCCTGATTCAGCATCCCCTCTGAGCCCAGCATTACACGTTTCACCACTAGGAGATACTCTATCTTTACCACACTGGTGATGTGATGTTCAGTCTCTGGCAAATCGGAGGCTGTTTGTGGAAGTTACAGTCAAACGTAAGGTCACAGCGTCACGCCAGAAATCGCCATGGCATCAAAGCTCCTCCCTTTCTGAAAAGCTATCAGATCTGAATAGTCATTACAACATCATGAAGACAGTGCATGACCTTAGTGTCATGTTGACTAAATTAGAGGGGACAAATATGGGCATTTCACCATAAAACAGAAGACTTCCTGTAGTCAGGGGGCGGGGCTTAGGTGATGCCAGCTGTCCACATTGTCACTGTCTTCAGATGTGGTCAGTGATCACACGGACAAAGTTTGAAATTGATCTGATCATGCACAAGGGAGTTATTGAGTCAAGTAACGTAATGGCGACTGGTCAAAGTTTGAGGCTTAGCCACGCCCACACCTTTATACTTATTTAAAATCCGACGGTTGAATCTTTTCCTCTATGTCTTAAGAGTATATAGCAAGAGTTTGAAGGTGATCGGTGGAAAGGGCGACGAGACATCATTCTCCTAATAACGTGTGCGAAAACCACTAAATCGAGTACTTGGACCAAAATGGCCGACCTCCTGTGCGACATTGCGCTTGGCTCCAAGAGACTTTTTTGTAGGTCCTGAGACACTACATTAGTGTGCCAAATTTCGTGATCCTCAGTCAAAGCACGGCTTGGGGCTGACAGTTTTAATGGTCCTAGGGGGCGCTATTTCAGAAAATAGGCCACGCCCACAAACTTCAGCTGTCCAATTCTATTAGGGGTCAGAGTAGGATCACTCATCAGAAATTGTGTGGCGATGTCACAATGATTGAAGAAATGAGAGACAAACGTATTTCCATGGCGTGATGGCGAATTTCGCCATGCTCCCAAAGCCCCGCCTTTATTCGAAAGCTGCCAGTACTATAGACCAAGTGACCTCAACTTGTCTGCTGCTATTTGCCAGTGATTGCTGGTGATTGGTTAAAAGGAGTCCAATAGGGAGCTGTGAAAAAAAGAGTGGCGTGGCGACAGGTCAAAGTTTGAGGCTTAGCCACGCCCACACCTTTATACTTATTTAAAATCCGTAGGTTGAATTTTTTCCCCTTTGTCTTAAGAGTCTATAGCAGAAGTTTGAAGGTGATTGGTGAAAAGGGCAATGGTGTAACACTCTCCAAACAACGTGTGCGAAAACCACTAAATCGACTACTTGGACCAAAATGGCCGACTTCCTGTGCGACTTTGCACTTGGCTCCAAGAGACTTTTTTGTAGGACCGGAGACACCACATTAGTGTACCAGATTTCGTACTCCTCAGTCAAAGCATGGCTAGGGGCTGACAGTTTTAATGGTCCTAGAGGGCGCCATTTCAGAAAATAGGCCACGCCCACAAACTACAGCTGTCCAAATCTATTGGGGGTCAGACTAGGATCACTCACCAGACATTTTGTGGTGATGGCACGATAATTGAAGAAATGAGAGGCAAACGTATTGCCATGGCGTGATGGTGAATTTTGCCATGCTCCCAAAGCCCCGCCTTTTTTCAAAACCTGCCAGTACTGGAGACTAAGTGACCTCAACTTGTCAGCTGCTATTCGCCAGAGATTGCTGGCGATTGGGTAAAAGGAGTCCAATAGGTAGCTGTGAAAAAAAGAGTGGCGTGGTGACAGGTCAAAGTTTGAGGCTTAGCCACGCCCACACCTTTATACTTATTTAAAATCCGACGGTTGAATTTTTTCCTTTATGTCTTAAGAGTCTATAGCAGAAGTTTGAAGGCGATTGGTGAAAAGGGCGATGGAGCATCACTCTCCAAACAACGTGTGCGAAAACCACTAAATCGAGTACTTGGACCAAAATGGCCGACTTCCTGTGCGACTTTGCACTTGGCTCCAAGAGACTTTTTTGTAGGTCCTGAGACACCACATTAGTGTGCCAAATTTCATAATCCTCAGTCAAAGCATGACTTGGGGCTGACAGTTTTAATGGTCCTAGGGGGCGCTATTTCAGAAAATAGGCCACGCCCACCGGATGTTCACATCACATTTTGTGGGGGGCTGAACTAGGATCACTCCCAAGAGGTTTTGTGGCCATATCTCTAGAAATGACGAAATGGGAGGCAAACGTAAGGCCTAAGCGGTACGCCTGACTTCGCCGCGCCGCCACAGCCCCGCCTTCTGGAGAAAACTCCCATAAAGTGACGCCAAGCAACCCCAACTTGTCTTCAGTTACCCGCTACAAATTTGGGGTGGTTATTGGAAAGGGCGAATTTTGGAAAATTTCCCAGTAAATCTTGACCTTTTAAGTCCTGAGGGGGCGGGGCTTATGTGACATCATCAATCGACCATTCATTTGTCTTCGGAGGTCAACGACGATTGTCCTTAGAACATTTCTTTAACTGTAATTCTTTCATTTATGAATCTATAGCAATTTGAATTTTTTTGGCGAGTGCTCGAACTTTGAGGCCTGGTCCCGCCCCTTCAGTATTTACGAAAAGTCAATTTTATTGTCTCATTTTAATCGTCCATCGCTTCTGTTCGATCGCACACTATTTTTGAGACGATCGTGCGAAAAATGACCAAACTGTTAAACCAAATATAGACCCTAGAAATGGCCAAAACGGGGTCAAAATGGCCACTTTAGTCCAAAATGGCCGACTTCCTGTTTGATATTGACCATGGGTGCAAGAGGCTTTTCTGTGCGTATTGTTGAGTTCTACAAGTGTACCAAATTTCATCACTCTACTATGAAAAAAGGTCAAAGCGGAGGGGTATTTTTAATTTTCCAGGGGGCGCTGTTGAAACATTTTTTTACCAACTTTCACGTTGCCAGTGAAATACGTAAATTTCACGCACTTTCTATATTGGGCCAGAATTTGGTGACTTTTTGGATATGCTAAGACCCCCTAAAGGCCATCCAAAGACGCGGAAGAAAAAAAAAGAAAGAAAATTAAAGCTGCAAGCAGCGTCGTTCGGCCCTCGCAGCGAAGCTGCTCGCCCTCCTTCCGCAACCCCTCCGCTCCATCCGCGACGCTCTCCAAACCCAGCTCCGCGCTTCTCCATCCTGGCCGGCAGCCGGGGGCACCAGGGCACGTCTGGCAGAACAGAAAGTCAACCACCCCGACACCAGAAACCGTGAACGGCCTCCGCGTCCACACCTCACCCTGACTCAGCATCCCCTCTGAGCCCACCATTACACGTCTCACCACTAGGAGATTCTCTATCTTTACCACACTGGTGATGTGATGTTCAGTCTCGAGCATATCGAAGGCTGTTTGTGGAAGTTACAGTCAAACGTAAGGTCACAGCGTCACGCCAGAAATCGCCATGGCATAAAAGCCCCCCCTTTCTGAAAAGGTATCAGATCTGAATGGTCATTACAACATCATGAAGACAGTGCATGACCTTAGTGTCATCTTGACTAAATTAGAGGGGACAAATATGGACATTTCACCATAAAACAGTAGACTTCCTGTAGTCATGGGGCGGGCTTAGGTGATGTCAGCTGTCCACATTGTCACTGTCTTCAGATGGGGTCAGTGATCACACAGACAAAATTTGAAATTGATCTGATCATGCACATGGGAGTTATTAAGTCAAGTAACATAATGGCGACTGGTCAAAGTTTGAGGCTTAGCCACGCTCACACCTTTATACTTACTTAAAATCCAACGGTTGAATTTTTTGCTCTATGTCTTAAGAGTATATAGCAGGAGTTTGAAGGTGATCGGTGGAAAGGACGACGAGACATCATTCTCCTAATAACGTGTGCGAAAACCACTAAATCGAGTACTTGGACAAAAATGGCCGACCTCCTGTGCGACATTGTACTTGGCTCCAAGAGACTTTTTTGTAGGTCCTGAGACACTACATTAGTGTGCCAAATTTCGTGATCCTCAGTCAAAGCATGGCTTGGGGCTGATAGTTTTAATGGTCCTAGGGGGGCGCTATTTCAGAAAAAAGGCCACGCCCACAAACTTCAGCTGTCCAATTCTATTAGGGGTCAGAGTAAGAAATCGCCATGGCATCAAAGCCCCTCCCTTTCTGAAAAGCTAGCAGATCTGAATGGTCATTACAACATCATGAAGACAGTGCATGACCTTAGTGTCATGTTGACTAAATTAGAGGGGACAAATATGGGCATTTCACCATAAAAAATAGACTTCCTGTAGTCAGGGGGCGGGGCTTAGGTGATGTCAGCTGTCCACTTTGTCATTGTCTTGAGATGTGGTCAATGATCACACAGACACAGTTTGATATAGATCTGATCATGCAGATGGGAGTTAAGTCAAGTAATGTAATGGCGAAAGGTCAAAGTTTGAGGCTTAGCCACGCCCACACTTTTATACTTATATAAAATCCGATGGTTGAATTTTTCTCCCTTTGTCTTAAGAGTATATAGCAGAAGTTTGAAGGCGATTGGTGAAAAGGGCGATGGTGCAACACTCTCCAAACAACGTGTGCGAAAACCACTAAATCGAGTACTTGGACCAAAATGGCTGACTTCCTGTGCGACTTTGCACATGGCTCCAAGAGACTTTTTTGTAGGTCCTGAGACCCCACATTAGTGTTTCAAATTTCGTAATCCTCAGTCAAAGCATGGCTTGGGGCTGACAGTTTTAATGGTCCTAGGGGGCGCTATTTAAGAAAATAGGCCACGCCCACAAACTTCAGCTGTCCATTTCTATTGGGGGTCAGACTAGGATCACTCATCAGACATTTTGTTGTGATGTCACAATGATTGAAGAAATGAGAGACAAACGTATTTTCATGGCGTGATGGCGAATTTCGCCATGCTCCCAAAGCCCCGCCTTTATTCGAAACCTGCCAGTACTATAGATCAAGTGACCTCAACTTGTCTGCTGCCATTTGCCAGTGATTGCTGGTGATTGGTTAAAAGGAGTCCAATAGGGAGCTGTGAAAAAAAGAGTGGCGTGGCGACAGGTCAAAGTTTGAGGCTTAGCCACGCCCACACCTTTATACTTATATAAAATCCGACGGTTGAATTTTTTCATCTATGTCTTAAGAGTATATAGCAGATGTTTGAAGGCGATTGGTGAAAAGGGCAATGGTGCAACACTCTCCAAACAACGTGTGCGAATACCACTAAATCGAGTACTTGGACCAAAATGGCCGACTTCCTGCGCGACTTTGCACTTGGCTCCAAGAGACTTTTTTGTAGGTCCTGAGACCCCACATTAGTGTATCAAATTTCGTAATCCTCAGTCAAAGCATGGCTTGGGGCTGACAGTTTTAATGGTCCTAGGGGGCGCTATTTCATTAAATAGGCCACGCCCACAAACTTCAGCTGTGCAGTTCTATTAGGGGTCAGAGTAGGATCACTCATCAGAAATTGTGTGGCGATGTCACAATGATTGAAGAAATGAGAGACAAACGTATTTCCATGGCGTGATGGCGAATTTCGCCATGCTCCCAAAGCCCCGCCTTTATTCGAAACCTGCCAGTACTATAGATCAAGTGACCTCAACTTGTCTGCTGCCATTTGCCAGTGATTGCTGGTGATTGGTTAAAAGGAGTCCAATAGGGAGCTGTGAAAATAAGAGTGGCGTGGCGACAGGTCAAAGTTTGAGGCTTAGCCACGCCCACACCTTTATACTTATATAAAATCCGACGGTTCAATTTTTTCATCTATGTCTTAAGAGTATATAGCAGATGGTTGAAGGCGATAAATGAAAAGGGCAATGGTGCAACACTCTCCAAACAACGTGTGCGAATACCACTAAATCGAGTCCTTGGACCAAAATGGCCGACTTCCTGCGCGACTTTGCACTTGGCTCCAAGAGACTTTTTTGTAGGTCCTGAGACCCCACATTAGTGTATCAAATTTCGTAATCCTCAGTCAAAGCATGGCTTGGGGCTGACAGTTTTAATGGTCCTAGGGGGCGCTATTTCATTAAATAGGCCACGCCCACAAACTTCAGCTGTGCAGTTCTATTAGGGGTCAGAGTATGATCACTCATCAGAAATTGTGTGGCGATGTCACAATGATTGAAGAAATGAGAGACAAACGTATTTCCATGGCGTGATGGCGAATTTCGCCATGCTCCCAAAGCCCCGCCTTTATTCGAAACCTGCCAGTACTATAGATCAAGTGACCTCAACTTGTCTGCTGCCATTTGCCAGTGATTGCTGGTGATTGGTTAAAAGGAGTCCAATAGGGAGCTGTGAAAAAAAGAGTGGCGTGGCGACAGGTCAAAGTTTGAGGCTTAGCCACGCCCACACCTTTATACTTATATAAAATCCGACGGTTCAATTTTTTCATCTATGTCTTAAGAGTATATAGCAGATGGTTGAAGGCGATAAATGAAAAGGGCAATGGTGCAACACTCTCCAAACAACGTGTGCGAATACCACTAAATCGAGTCCTTGGACCAAAATGGCCGACTTCCTGCGCGACTTTGCACTTGGCTCCAAGAGACTTTTTTCTAGGTCCTGAGACACCACATTAGTGTACCAAATTTTGTACTCCTCAGTCAAAGCATGGCTTGGGGCTGACAGTTTTAATGGTCCTAGGGGGCGCTATTTCAGAAAATCGGCCACGCCCACCGGATGTTCACATCACATTTTGTGGGGGGCCGAACTAGGATCACTCCCAAGAGGTTTTGTGGCGATATCTCTAGAAATGGCGAAATGGGAGGCAAACGTAAGGCCACATCGGTACGCCTGACTTCGCCGCGCCGTCACAGCCCCGCCTTCTGCAGAAAACTCCCATAAAGTGACGCCAAGCAACCCCAACTTGTCTTCAGTTACCTGCTACAAATTTGGGATGATTATTTGAAAGGGCGAATTTTTGAAAATTTCCCAGTAAAACTTGACCTTTTAAGTCCTGAGGGGGCGGGGCTTATGTGACATCATCAATCGACCATTCATTTGTCTTCGTGGGGCGATGCCGATTGTCCATAGAAAGTTACTTTAACTGTAATTCTTTCATTTATGAAATTATAGCAATTTGAATTTTTTTGGCGAGTGCTCAAACTTTGAGGCCTGGTCCCGCCCCTTCAGTATTTACGAAAAGTCAATTTTATTGTCTCATTTTAATCATCCATCGCTTCTGTTCGATCGCACACTATTTATGAGACGATCGTGCGAAAAATGACCAAACTGTTCAACCAAATATAGACCCTAGAAATGGCCAAAACGGGTTCAAAATGGCCACTTTAGTCCAAAATGGCCGACTTCCTGTTTGATATTGACCATGGGTGCAAGAGGCTTTTCTGTGCGTATTGTTGAGTTCTACAAGTGTACCAAATTTCATCACTCTACTATGAAAAAAGGTCAAAGCGGAGGGGTATTTTTAATTTTCCAGGGGGCGCTGTTGAAACATTTTTTTACCAACTTTCACGTTGCCAGTGAAATACGTAAATTTCACGCACTTTCTATATTGGGCCAGAATTTGGTGAGTTTTTGGATATGCTAAGACCCCCTAAAGGCCGTCCAAAGACGCGGAAGAAAAAGAAAGAAAAAAAAAAAAATAAACGGAGCAGATACAATAGGCCTTCGCAGCGCTTCGCTGCTCGGGCCTAAAAAAACAAGCAGCGTCGTTCGGCCCTCGCAGCGAAGATGCTCACCCTCCTTCCGCACCCCCTCCGCTCCATCCCCGATGCTCTCCAAACCCAACTCCCCGCCGCTCCGTCCTGGCCGGCAGCACGGGGCACCAGGGCACGTCCACGGACTGAAACGTCCACCACCCTGACACCAAGAAAAGCTAACAGTCACCTCATCCACACCTCACCCTGAATCAGCATCCCCTCCGAGCCTACCATTATATTACATGTCTCACCACTAGGGCATACTTTATCTTTAGCACACTGTTGGTGTGATGACACAGACCAACTTTAGTGCTTTTTTGCCCATATTTATTAAAGTTTTCGAAAGTTAAAGTTATCTAGGGGGCGCTGTGATCAATTACAGAAAAATCCCATTGAGGTCAGCTTTGGTTGACAAGGACAGTTTTCTGTTATTTTGGCATCAAACGGACGTTGTGTGTGTTATCTAAAGCCAGTGAGCTGAAAGGGGCGGAGCTACAGGGATTTGAATCAACAACCACATCAATGTGTTTGGTGCAGTCACGTGATGTCACAAGCCAAGTATAATGCCATTCTGACTTTGACTTTAGAAGTTAATAAAGTTTGAACCCATCTAGGGGGCGTTGTGACCATTTACAAGTAAATGCCATAGAGGTCATCTTTGGTCATCAAAGATGGTTTTCTGTTAATTTGGAATCAATCAAACGTTGCATGGGTCATCTAGAGACAAAAAGCTGTAAGTGGGTGGAGTTAAAGTGAATTGAACAAGTGATCACATACATGTGTTGATTGCAGATGTGTGATGACTCCCACAATGTTTGATGTAGTTTGGAACTTTTTTGCAGAAGTTACAAAGGTTTTTTGTATCTAGGGGGCGCTGTCCCAAATTTAAGAATTATTCCATGAAGAAGTTTGTAGGTTGATGACAGTCATTTGTGTGCAGTTTGGTGTGAATTGCATCATGCATGTGTTATTAAGGGCCTAATATCTGTCAGGGGGCGGAGCTAAAGCAATATCAACAACTTACCACAGGACTGTGGTGGGTGCCATTGTGTGAGTACACATAGCAAGTTTGGTGCAGTTACGACCTCGTCTGTAGGAGTTATTACAGTTTTAATGGTGTGTAGGGGGCGCTGTGGTGACATTACACAACTTTCACCAACGGTGTGTGCCTCGTTGAATAAAGGGCATGATTGTTGATTGCCATGTTCAGTCTCGGGCAGATCGGAGGTTGTTAGTGGAAGTTACAGTCAAACGTAAGGTCACGGCATCACGCCAGAATTCGCCGTGGCATCAAAGCCCTTCCCTTTCTGAAAAGCTATCAGATCTGAATGGTCATTACAACATCATGAAGACAGTGCATGACCTTAGTGTCATGTTGACTAAAGTAGAGGGGACAAATATGGGCATTTCACCATTAAAAAATAGACTTCCTGTAGTCAGGGGGCGGGGCATAGGTGATGTCAGCTGTCCACATTGTCATTGTCTTGAGATGTGGTCAATGATCACACAGACGGAGTTTGATATAGATCTGATCATGCACATGGGAGTTGTTAAGTCAAGTAATGTAATGGCGAAAGGTCAAAGTTTGAGGCTTAGCCACGCCCACACCTTTATACTTGTATAAAATCCGACGGTTGAATTTTTTCCTCTATGTCTTAAGATTATATAGCAGGAGTTTGAAGGTGATAGGTGGAAAGGACGACGAGACATCATTCTCCTAATAACGTGTGTGAAAACCACTAAATCGAGTAATTGGACCAAAATGGCCGACTTCCTGTGCGACTTTGCACTTGGCTCAAAGAGACTTTTTTGTAGGTCCTGAGACCCCACATTAGTGTACCAAATTTCGTACTCCTCAGTCAAAGCATGGCTTGGGGCTGACAGTTTTAATGGACCTAGGGGGCGCTATTTCAGAAAATAGGCCACGCCCATTTGATGTTCACATGAGATCTTTTGGGGGGCCGGACTAGGATCACTCACAAGACGTTTCGTGACTGTATCTATAGAAATGACGACATGGGAGGCACATGTATGGTCACGGCGGTACGCCTGACTTCGCCGCGTCGCCACAGCCCCGCCTTCTGCAGAAAACACCCATAAAGTGACGTCAAGCAACGCCAACTTCTCTTCAGTTACCTGCTACAAATTCGGGCTGATTATTCGACAGGGCGAATTTTGGAAAATTTCCCAGTAAAACTTGACGTTTTAAGTCCTGAGGGGGCGGGGCTTGTGTGACATCATCCAGCGACCATTCATTTGTCTTCGGGGGGCGATGACGATTATCCATAGAAAGTTACTTTAACTGTAATTCTTTCATTTGTGAAATTATAGCAATTTGAATTTTTTTGGCGAGTGCTCGAACTTTGAGGCCTGGCCCCGCCCCTTCAGTATTTACGAAAAGTCAATTTTATTTTCTCATTTGAAGCGTCCATCGCTTCTGTTCGATGGCACACTATTTTTGAGACTATGGTACGAAAAATGACGAAACTGTTCAACCAAATATAGACCCTAGAAATGGCCAAAACGGCTAAAAATCGCCATTTCAACCCAAAATGGCCGACTTCCTGTTTTATATTGACCATGGTTGCAAGAGGCTTTTTTGTGCGGACTGTTGAGTAGTACCAGTATACCAAATTTCATAACTGTACGATAAACTAAGCTTTATGGAGAGGGGTATTTTTCACTCTTTAGGGGGCGCTGTCGAGCCACTTTTTTATCAACTTTCACATCGCCAGTGAAATACGTAAATTTCACGCACTTTCTATATTGGGCCAGAATTTGGTGACTTTTTGGATATGCTAAGACCCCCTAAAGGCCACCCAAAGACGCGGAAGAAAAAAGAAAGCGTAATAATAATTAAAGCTGCAAGCAGCGTCGTTCGGCCCTCGCAGCGAAGATGCTCACCCTCCTTCCGCACCCCCTCCGCTCCATCCCCGATGCTCTCCAAACCCAACTCCCCGCCGCTCCGTCCTGGCCGGCAGCACGGGGCACCAGGGCACGTCCACGGACTGAAACGTCCACCACCCTGACACCAAGAAAAGCTAACAGTCACCTCATCCACACCTCACCCTGAATCAGCATCCCCTCCGAGCCTACCATTATATTACATGTCTCACCACTAGGGCATACTTTATCTTTAGCACACTGTTGGTGTGATGACACAGACCAACTTTAGTGCTTTTTTGCCCATATTTATTAAAGTTTTCGAAAGTTAAAGTTATCTAGGGGGCGCTGTGATCAATTACAGAAAAATCCCATTGAGGTCAGCTTTGGTTGACAAGGACAGTTTTCTGTTATTTTGGCATCAAACGGACGTTGTGTGTGTTATCTAAAGCCAGTGAGCTGAAAGGGGCGGAGCTACAGGGATTTGAATCAACAACCACATCAATGTGTTTGGTGCAGTCACGTGATGTCACAAGCCAAGTATAATGCCATTCTGACTTTGACTTTAGAAGTTAATAAAGTTTGAACCCATCTAGGGGGCGTTGTGACCATTTACAAGTAAATGCCATAGAGGTCATCTTTGGTCATCAAAGATGGTTTTCTGTTAATTTGGAATCAATCAAACGTTGCATGGGTCATCTAGAGACAAAAAGCTGTAAGTGGGTGGAGTTAAAGTGAATTGAACAAGTGATCACATACATGTGTTGATTGCAGATGTGTGATGACTCCCACAATGTTTGATGTAGTTTGGAACTTTTTTGCAGAAGTTACAAAGGTTTTTTGTATCAAGGGGGCGCTGTCCCAAATTTAAGAATTATTCCATGAAGAAGTTTGTAGGTTGATGACAGTCATTTGTGTGCAGTTTGGTGTGAATTGCATCATGCATGTGTTATTAAGGGCCTAATATCTGTCAGGGGGCGGAGCTAAAGCAATATCAACAACTTACCACAGGACTGTGGTGGGTGCCATTGTGTGAGTACACATAGCAAGTTTGGTGCAGTTACGACCTCGTCTGTAGGAGTTATTACAGTTTTAATGGTGTGTAGGGGGCGCTGTGGTGACATTACACAACTTTCACCAACGGTGTGTGCCTCGTTGAATAAAGGGCATGATTGTTGATTGCCATGTTCAGTCTCGGGCAGATCGGAGGTTGTTAGTGGAAGTTACAGTCAAACGTAAGGTCACGGCGTCACGCCAGAATTCGCCGTGGCATCAAAGCCCTTCCCTTTCTGAAAAGCTATCAGATCTGAATGGTCATTACAACATCATGAAGACAGTGCATGACCTTAGTGTCATGTTGACTAAAGTAGAGGGGACAAATATGGGCATTTCACCATTAAAAAATAGACTTCCTGTAGTCAGGGGGCGGGGCATAGGTGATGTCAGCTGTCCACATTGTCATTGTCTTGAGATGTGGTCAATGATCACACAGACGGAGTTTGATATAGATCTGATCATGCACATGGGAGTTGTTAAGTCAAGTAATGTAATGGCGAAAGGTCAAAGTTTGAGGCTTAGCCACGCCCACACCTTTATACTTGTATAAAATCCGACGGTTGAATTTTTTCCTCTATGTCTTAAGATTATATAGCAGGAGTTTGAAGGTGATAGGTGGAAAGGACGACGAGACATCATTCTCCTAATAACGTGTGTGAAAACCACTAAATCGAGTAATTGGACCAAAATGGCCGACTTCCTGTGCGACTTTGCACTTGGCTCAAAGAGACTTTTTTGTAGGTCCTGAGACCCCACATTAGTGTACCAAATTTCGTACTCCTCAGTCAAAGCATGGCTTGGGGCTGACAGTTTTAATGGACCTAGGGGGCGCTATTTCAGAAAATAGGCCACGCCCATTTGATGTTCACATGAGATCTTTTGGGGGGCCGGACTAGGATCACTCACAAGACGTTTCGTGACTGTATCTATAGAAATGACGACATGGGAGGCACATGTATGGTCACGGCGGTACGCCTGACTTCGCCGCGTCGCCACAGCCCCGCCTTCTGCAGAAAACACCCATAAAGTGACGTCAAGCAACGCCAACTTCTCTTCAGTTACCTGCTACAAATTCGGGCTGATTATTCGACAGGGCGAATTTTGGAAAATTTCCCAGTAAAACTTGACGTTTTAAGTCCTGAGGGGGCGGGGCTTGTGTGACATCATCCAGCGACCATTCATTTGTCTTCGGGGGGCGATGACGATTATCCATAGAAAGTTACTTTAACTGTAATTCTTTCATTTGTGAAATTATAGCAATTTGAATTTTTTTGGCGAGTGCTCGAACTTTGAGGCCTGGCCCCGCCCCTTCAGTATTTACGAAAAGTCAATTTTATTTTCTCATTTGAAGCGTCCATCGCTTCTGTTCGATGGCACACTATTTTTGAGACTATGGTACGAAAAATGACGAAACTGTTCAACCAAATATAGACCCTAGAAATGGCCAAAACGGCTAAAAATCGCCATTTCAACCCAAAATGGCCGACTTCCTGTTTTATATTGACCATGGTTGCAAGAGGCTTTTTTGTGCGGACTGTTGAGTAGTACCAGTATACCAAATTTCATAACTGTACGATAAACTAAGCTTTATGGAGAGGGGTATTTTTCACTCTTTAGGGGGCGCTGTTCAGCCATTTTCTTTGCGATTTTTTTGGGACCTTTAAAATATCAAATTTTTCACCAGGCCTGACAAGTGTGCAAAATATTGTGAGTTTTGGGGTATGTTAAGGTCCCCAAAAAGCTGTTCAAAGGGGGCACGGAATAACAAAAAATAATAATAATCAGAGCAAAAACAAGAGGCCTTCGCAGCGCTTTCGCTGCTCGGGCCTAATTAAAGCTGCAAGCAGCGTCGTTCGGCCCTCGCAGCTCCGCGCCGCTCCGGCCTGGCCGGCAGCCCGGGGCAATAGGGCACGTCCACGGAACAGAAACGTCGACCACCCCGACACCAGAAACCGCAAACGATCACCTCGTCCGCACCTCACCCTGACTCAGCATCCCCTCTGAGGACACCATTATATTACACGTCTCACAACTAGGGCATACTCTACCTTTACGACTCTCGTGGATCTGATGACACAGACCAACTGTAATGCTTTTCTGACCACGTTGTTTGAAGTTATTGTAGGTTAAACTTATCTAGGGCCGCTGGAAAGCTTTCAGATCATGACAAATATGGGCATTTCACCATAAAACAATAGACTTCCTGTAGTAGAGGGCGGGACTTAGGGGATGTCAGCTGTCCACATTGGCATTGTCTTCAGATGTGGTCAGTGATCACACAGACAAAGTTTGATATAGATTAGATCATGCACATGGGAGTTATTAAGCCAAGAAATGTAATGGCGAAAGGTCAAAGTTTGAGGGTTAGCCACGCCCACACCTTTCAACTTTTGAAAAATCCGACGGTTGAATTTTTTCCCCTATGTCTTAAGAGGATATAGCAGGAGTTTGAAGGCAATTGGTGAAAAGGACGATGGGGCATAATACTCCAAACAATGTCTGCGAAAACCACTAAATTGAGTACTTGGACCAAAATGGCCGACTTCCTGTACGATTTAGCACTTGGCTCCAAGAGACTTTTTTTCCTGAGACAACACATTAGTGTACCAAATTTCGTAATCCTCAGTCAAAGCATGGCTTGGGGCTATTAGTTTAAAAGGTCCTAGGGGGCGCTATTTAAGGAAATAGGCCACGCCCACAAACTTCAGCTGTCTATTTCTCTTGGGGTCAGACTAGGATCACTCACCAGAAGTTTCGTAGTGATATCACGATAACTGAAGAAATGAGAGGCAAACGTATTTCCATGGCGTGATGGCGATTTTCGCCATGCTCCCAAAGCCCCGCCTTTTTTTGAAACCTGCCAGTACTGGAGACCAAGTGACCTCACGTTGTCTACTGCTATTTGCCAGAGATTCCTGCTGATTGGGTAAAAGGAGTCCAGTAGGGAGCTGTGAAAAAAGAGTGGCGTGGCGACAGGTCAAAGTTTTAGGCTTAGCCACGCCCACACCTTTCAACTTTTGAAAAATCCGACGGTTGAATTTTTTCCCCTACGTCTTAAGAGTATATAGCAGAAGTGTGAAAGCGATTGGTGAAAAAAGCAACGGAGCATCACTCTCCAAACAACGTGTACCAAAACAACTAAATCGCGTACTTGTACCAAAATGGCCGACTTCCTGTGCGACTTTGGACTTGGCTCCAAGAGACTTTTTTGTAGGTCCTGAGACTCCACATTAGTTTACCAAATTTCGTAATCCTCAGTCAAAGCATGGCTAGGGGCTGGCAGTTTTAATGGTCCTAGAGGGCGCTATTTCAGAAAATTGGCCACGCCCACAAATTTTAGCTGTCCATTTCTATTGGGGGTCAGACTAGGATCACTCACAACAAATTTCGAGGTGATATCTCGATAACTTAAGGAATGAGAGGCAAACGTATTTCCATGGCGTGATGGTGATTTTCGCCATGCTCCCAAAGCCCCGCCTTTTTTCAAAACCTGCCAGTACTGGAGACCAAGTAACCTCAAGTTGTCTACTGCTGTTTGCCACAGAATCCTGGTGTTTGGGTAAAAGGAGTCCAGTAGGGAGCTGTGAAAAAAAGAGTGGCGTGGCGACAGTTCAAAGTTTGAGGCTTAGCCACGCCCACACCTTTCAACTTTTGAAAAATCCGACGGTTGAATTTTTTCCCCTATGTCTTAAGAGTATATAGCAGAAGTTTGAAGGAGATTGGTGAAAAGGGCGACGGAGCATCACTCTCCAAACAACGTGTGCGAAAACAACTAAATCGCGCACTTGGACCAAAATGGCCGACTTCCTGTGCGACTTTGCACTTGGCTCCAAGAGACTTTTTTGTAGGTCCTGAGACACCACATTAGTGTACCAAATTTCGTAATCCTCAGTCAAAGCATGGCTTGGGGCTGACAGTTTTAATGGTCCTAGGGGGCGCTATTTCAGAAAATTGGCCACGCCCACCGGATTTTCACGTCAGATTTTTTGGGGGGCCAGACTAGGATCACTCACAAGAAGTTTCGTGACGACATCTTTAGAAATAAAGAAATGGGAGGCAAACGTAAGGCCACGGCGGTACGCCTTACTTCGCCGCGCCGCCACAGCCCCGCCCTCTGCCGAAAACTCCCATAAAGTGACGCCAAGCAACCCCCACTTGCCTTGAGTTACCAGCTCCAAATTTGTGGTGATTAAGTGAAATGGGGCAATTTGGGACCTTTCACAGTAAAACTTGACCTTTTTGGTCCTGAGGGGGCGGGGCTTGTGTGATGTCATCAACCGACCATTCAATTTACTTTGTGGGTCGATGACAAATGACCACAGAAAGTTTGGTAACGCTATTCCATTCAATTATGAAGTTATAGCAATTTAAATTTTTTTGGCGAGTAGTCAAACTTTGAGGCCTGGCTCCGCCCCTTCAACATATACGAAAACTCAGAATCCTTATCTCATTTTGTTCGCCCATCCCTTCTGAGAAATTTTACACAATTTTTGAGACGATCGTGCGAAAAATGATCGAGCAATCCAATCAGAGACGGACCCTAAAAACGGCAAAAACGGCAAAAAATCGCCATTTCAACCCAAAATGGCCGACTTCCTGTTTGATATTGACCATGGTTGCAAGAGACTTTTCTGTGCGGACTGTTGAGTACTACAAGTGTACCAAATTTCATAACTGTACGATAAACTAAGCTTTATGGAGAGGGTTTTTTTTCACTTTGTAGGGGGCGCTGTTCAGCCATTTTCTTTGCGATTTTTTTGGGACCTTTAAAATATCAAATTTTTCACCAGGCCTGACAAGTGTGCAAAATATTGTGAGTTTTGGGGTATGTTAAGGTCCCCAAAAAGCTGTTCAAAGGGGGCACGGAATAACAAAAAATAATAATAATCAGAGCAAAAACAAGAGGCCTTCGCAGCGCTTTCGCTGCTCGGGCCTAATAATAATTAAAGCTGCAAGCAGCGTCGTTCGGCCCTCGCAGCTCCGCGCCGCTCCGGCCTGGCCGGCAGCCCGGGGCACCAGGGCACGTCCGCAGAACACAAACGTCGACCACCCCAACACCAGAAACTGCTAACGGCCACCTTGTCCGCAACTCACCCTGACTCAGCATCCCCTTTGAGCCCACCATTATATTTTATGTCTCACCACTAGGGAATCCTCTATCTTTACCACACTGGTGGTGTGATGACAGTGACCAACTTTAATGCTATTCTGACCATGTTTTTTAAAGTTATCGAAGGATAACGTTATCTAGGTGGCGCTGTGACCAACTACAGAAAAGTCCCATTGAGGTCAGCTTTGGTGACATTATATAACATTCACCAACCGTTTGTGCCTCATTGGCTAAAGGGCATGATTGTTCATTGCCATATTCAGTTTCGGGCAAATCGGAGGCCGTTTGTGGAAGTTACAGTCAAATGTAAGGTCATGGCGTCACGCCAGCATTCACCATGGCATCAAAGCCCCTCCCTTTCTGGAAAGCTATCAGATCTGAATGGTCTTTAAAACATCATGAAGACACTGTATGACCTGAGTGTCATTTTCATTAAATTAGAGGGGACAAATATGGGCATTTCACCATAAAACAATAGACTTCCTGTTGTCAGGGGGCGGGGCTTAGGTGATGTCAGCTGTCCACATTGTCGTTGTCTTGAGATGTGGTCAGTGATCACACAGACAAAGTTTGAATTAGATCTGATCATGCACATGGGAGTTAAGTCAAGTAATGTCATGGCGAAAGGTCAAAGTTTGAGGCTTAGCCACGCCCACACCTTTATACTTATTTAAAATCCGACGGTTGAATTTTTTCCCCTTTGACTTAAAAGTACATAGCATAAGTTTGAAGGTGATCGGTGTAAAGGGCAACGGGCCATCAATGTCCAAACAACGTGTGCGAAAACCACTAAATCGAGTACTTGGACCAAAATGGCCGACCTCCTGTGCGAAATTGCGCTTGGCTCCAAGAGACTTTTTTGTAGGTCCAGAGACCCTACATGAGTGTACCAATTTTCGTAATCCTCAGTCAAACCTTGTCTTGGGGCTGACAGTTTTAATGGTCCTAGGGGGCGCTATTTCAGAATATAGGCCACGCCCACAAATCTCAGATGCCCATTTCTATTGGGGTTCAGACTAGGATCACTCACCAGACATTTTGTGGCGATGTCACGATAATTGAAGAAATGAGAGGCAAACGTATTGCCATGGCGTGATGGCGAATTTCGCCATGCTCCCAAAGCCCCGCCTTTTTTCAAAACCTGCCAGTACTGTAGACCAAGTGACCTCAACTTGTCAGCTGCTATTTACCAGAGATTCCAGGTGATTGGGTAAAAGGAGTCCAATAGGGAGCTGTGAAAAAAAGAGTGGCGTGGCGAAAGGTCAAAGTTTGAGGCTTAGCCACGCCCACACCTTTATACTTATTTAAAATCCGACGGTTGAATTTTTTCCTCTATGTCTTAAGAGGATATAGCAGAAGTTTGAAGGTGATTGGTGAAAAGGGCGATGGAGCATCACTCTCCAAACAACGTGTGCGAAAACCACTAAATCGAGTACTTGGACCAAAATGGCCGACTTCCTGTGCGACTTTGCACTTGGCTCCAAGAGACTTTTTTGTAGGTCCTGAGACACCACATTAGGGGACCAAATTTCGTAATCCTCAGTCAAAGCATGGCTTGGGGCTGACAGTTTTAATGGTCCTAGGGGGCGCTAATTCAGAAAATAGGCCACGCCCACAAACTTAAACTGACCATTTCTATTGGGGGTCAGACTAGGATCACTCACAACAAATTTTGAGGTGATATCACGATAAATGAAGAAATGAGAGGCAAACGTATTTCCATGGCGTGATGGCGAATTTCGCTATGCTCCCAAAGCCCCGCCTTTTTTCAAAACCTTCCAGTACTGGAGACCAAGTGACCTCAACTTGCCTGCTGCTATTTACCAGAGATTCCTGGTGATTGGGTAAAAGGAGTCCAATAGGGAGCTGTGAAAAAAAGAGTGGCGTGGCGAAAGGTCAAAGTTTGAGGCTTAGCCACACCCACACCTTTATACTTATTTAAAATCCGACGGTTGAATTTTTTCCTCTATGTCTTAAGAGTAAATAGCAGAAGCTCGAAGGCGATTGGTGAAAAGGGCGACGGAGCATCACTCTCCAAACAACGTGTGTGAAAACCACTAAATCGCGCACTTGGACCAAAATGGCCGACTTCCTGTGCGACTTTGCACTTGGCTCCAAGAGACTTTTTTGTAGGTCCTGAGACACCACATTATTGTACCAAATTTCGTAATCCTCAGTCAAAGCATGGCTTGGGGCTGACAGTTTTAATGGTCCTAGGGGGCGCTAATACAGAAAATAGGCCACGCCCACAAACTTAAGCTGACCTTTTCTATTGGGGGTCAGACTAGGATCACTCACAACAATGGTCGAGGTGATATCACGATAAATGAAGAAATGAGAGGCAAACGTATATCCATGGCGTGATGGCGAATTTCGCCATGCTCCCAAAGCCCCGCCTTTTTTCAAAACCTTCCAGTACTGGAGACCAAGTGACCTCAACTTGCCTGCTGCTATTTACCAGAGATTCCTGGTGATTGGGTAAAAGGAGTCCAATAAGGAGCTGTGAAAAAAAGAGTGGCGTGGCGAAAGGTCAAAGTTTGAGGCTTAGCCACGCCCACACCTTTATACTTATTTAAAATCCGACGGTTGAATTTTTTCCTCTATGTCTTAAGACTATATAGCAGAAGTTTGAAAGTGATTGGTGAAAAGGGCGACGGAGTATCACTCTCCAAACAACGTGTGTGAAAACCACTAAATCGCGCACTTGGACCAAAATGGCCGACTTCCTGTGCGACTTTGCACTTGGCTCCAAGAGACTTTTTTGTAGGTCCTGAGACACCACATTAGTGTACCAAATTTCGTAATCCTCAGTCAAAGCATGGCTTGGGGCTGACAGTTTTAATGGTCCTAGGGGGCGCTATTTCAGAAAATTGGCCACGCCCACCGGATGTTCACGTCAGATTTTTTGGGGGGCCAGACTAGGATCACTCACAAGAAGTTTCGTGACGACATCTTTAGAAATAAAGAAATGGGAGGCAAACGTAAGGCCACGGCGGTACGCCTTACTTCGCCGCGCCGCCACAGCCCCGCCCTCTGCCGAAAACTCCCATAAAGTGACGCCAAGCAACCCCCACTTGCCTTGAATTACCAGCTCCAAATTTGTGGTGATTAAGTGAAATGGGGCAATTTGGGATCTTTCACAGTAAAACTTGACCTTTTTGGTCCTGAGGGGGCGGGGCTTGTGTGATGTCATCAACCGACCATTCAATTTACTTTGTGGGTCGATGACAAATGACCACAGAAAGTTTGGTAACTCTATTCCATTCAATTATGAAGTTATAGCAATTTAAATTTTTTTGGCGAGTAGTCAAACTTTGAGGCCTGGCTCCGCCCCTTCAACATATACGAAAACTCAGAATCCTTATCTCATTTTGTTCGCCCATCCCTTCTGAGCAATTTTACACAATTTTTGAGACGATCGTGCGAAAAATGATCGAGCAATCCAATCAGAGACGGACCCTAAAAACGGCAAAAACGGCAAAAAATTGCCATTTCAACCCAAAATGGCCGACTTCCTGTTTGATATTGACCATGGTTGCAAGAGACTTTTCTGTGCGGACTGTTGAGTACTACAAGTGTACCAAATTTCATAACTGTACGATAAACTAAGCTTTATGGAGAGGGTTTTTTTTCACTTTGTAGGGGGCGCTGTTCAGCCATTTTCTTTGCGATTTTTTTGGGAACTTTAAAATATCAAATTTTTCACCAGGCCTGACAAGTGTGCAAAATATTGTGAGTTTTGGGGTATGTTAAGGTCCCCAAAAAGCTGTTCAAAGGGGGCACGGAATAACAAAAAATAATAATAATCAGAGCAAAAACAAGAGGCCTTCGCAGCGCTTTCGCTGCTCGGGCCTAATTAAAGCTGCAAGCAGCGTCGTTCGGCCCTCGCAGCTCCGCGCCGCTCCGGCCTGGCCGGCAGCCCGGGGCACCAGGGCACGTCCGCAGAACACAAACGTCGACCACCCCAACACCAGAAACTGCTAACAGCCACCTTGTCCGCAACTCACCCTGACTCAGCATCCCCTTTGAGCCCACCATTATATTTTATGTCTCACCACTAGGGAATCCTCTATCTTTACCACACTGGTGGTGTGATGACAGTGACCAACTTTAATGCTATTCTGACCATGTTTTTTAAAGTTATCGAAGGATAACGTTATCTAGGTGGCGCTGTGACCAACTACAGAAAAGTCCCATTGAGGTCAGCTTTGGTGACATTATATAACATTCACCAACCGTTTGTGCCTCATTGGCTAAAGGGCATGATTGTTCATTGCCATATTCAGTTTCGGGCAAATCGGAGGTCGTTTGTGGAAGTTACAGTCAAATGTAAGGTCATGGCGTCACGCCAGCATTCACCATGGCATCAAAGCCCCTCCCTTTCTGGAAAGCTATCAGATCTGAATGGTCTTTAAAACATCATGAAGACACTGTATGACCTGAGTGTCATTTTCATTAAATTAGAGGGGACAAATATAGGCATTTCACCATAAAACAATAGACTTCCTGTTGTCAGGGGGCGGGGCTTAGGTGATGTCAGCTGTCCACATTGTCGTTATCTTGAGATGTGGTCAGTGATCACACAGACAAAGTTTGAATTAGATCTGATCATGCACATGGGAGTTATTAAGTCAAGTAATGTCATGGCGAAAGGTCAAAGTTTGAGGCTTAGCCACGCCCACACCTTTATACTTATTTAAAATCCGACGGTTGAATTTTTTCCCCTTTGACTTAAAAGTACATAGCATAAGTTTGAAGGTGATCGGTGTAAAGGGCAACGGGCCATCAATGTCCAAACAACGTGTGCGAAAACCACTAAATCGAGTACTTGGACCAAAATGGCCGACCTCCTGTGCGAAATTGCGCTTGGCTCCAAGAGACTTTTTTGTAGGGCCAGAGACCCTACATGAGTGTACCAATTTTCGTAATCCTCAGTCAAACCTTGTCTTGGGGCTGACAGTTTTAATGGTCCTAGGGGGCGCTATTTCAGAATATAGGCCACGCCCACAAATCTCAGATGCCCATTTCTATTGGGGGTTAGACTAGGATCACTCACCGGACATTTTGTGGCGATGTCACGATAATTGAAGAAATGAGAGGCAAACGTATTGCCATGACGTGATGGCGAATTTCGCCATGCTCCCAAAGCCTCGCCTTTTTTCAAAACCTGCCAGTACTGTAGACCAAGTGACCTCAACTTGTCAGCTGCTATTTACCAGAGATTCCAGGTGATTGGGTAAAAGGAGTATATAGCAGAAGCTCGAAGGCGATTGGTGAAAAGGGCGACCGAGCATCACTCTCCAAACAACGTGTGTGAAAACCACTAAATCGCGCACTTGGACCAAAATGGCCGACTTCCTGTGCGACTTTGCACTTGGCTCCAAGAGACTTTTTTGTAGGTCCTGAGACACCACATTATTGTACCAAATTTCGTAATCCTCAGTCAAAGCATGGCTTGGGGCTGACAGTTTTAATGGTCCTAGGGGGCGCTAATACAGAAAATAGGCCACGCCCACAAACTTAAGCTGACCTTTTCTATTTGGGGTCAGACTAGGATCACTCACAACAATGGTCGAGGTGATATCACGATAAATGAAGAAATGAGAGGCAAACGTATATCCATGGCGAGATGGCGAATTTCGCCATGCTCCCAAAGCCCCGCCTTTTTTCAAAACCTTCCAGTACTGGAGACCAAGTGACCTCAACTTGCCTGCTGCTATTTACCAGAGATTCCTGGTGATTGGGTAAAAGGAGTCCAATAAGGAGCTGTGAAAAAAAGAGTGGCGTGGCGAAAGGTCAAAGTTTGAGGCTTAGCCACGCCCACACCTTTATACTTATTTAAAATCCGACGGTTGAATTTTTTCCTCTATGTCTTAAGACTATATAGCAGAAGTTTGAAAGTGATTGGTGAAAAGGGCGACGGAGTATCACTCTCCAAACAACGTGTGTGAAAACCACTAAATCGCGCACTTGGACCAAAATGGCCGACTTCCTGTGCGACTTTGCACTTGGCTCCAAGAGACTTTTTTGTAGGTCCTGAGACACCACATTAGTGTACCAAATTTCGTAATCCTCAGTCAAAGCATGGCTTGGGGCTGACAGTTTTAATGGTCCTAGGGGGCGCTATTTCAGAAAATTGGCCACGCCCACCGGATGTTCACGTCAGATTTTTTGGGGGGCCAGACTAGGATCACTCACAAGAAGTTTCGTGACGACATCTTTAGAAATAAAGAAATGGGAGGCAAACGTAAGGCCACGGCGGTACGCCTTACTTCGCCGCGCCGCCACAGCCCCGCCCTCTGCCGAAAACTCCCATAAAGTGACGCCAAGCAACCCTCACTTGCCTTGAATTACCAGCTCCAAATTTGTGGTGATTAAGTGAAATGGGGCAATTTGGGACCTTTCACAGTAAAACTTGACCTTTTTGGTCCTGAGGGGGCGGGGCTTGTGTGATGTCATCAACCGACCATTCAATTTACTTTGTGGGTCGATGACAAATGACCACAGAAAGTTTGGTAACTCTATTCCATTCAATTATGAAGTTATAGCAATTTAAATTTTTTTGGCGAGTAGTCAAACTTTGAGGCCTGGCTCCGCCCCTTCAACATATACGAAAACTCAGAATCCTTATCTCATTTTGTTCGCCCATCCCTTCTGAGCAATTTTACACAATTTTTGAGACGATCGTGCGAAAAATGATCGAGCAATCCAATCAGAGACGGACCCTAAAAACGGCAAAAACAGCAAAAAATTGCCATTTCAACCCAAAATGGCCGACTTCCTGTTTGATATTGACCATGGTTGCAAGAGACTTTTCTGTGCGGACTGTTGAGTACTACAAGTGTACCAAATTTCATAACTGTACGATAAACTAAGCTTTATGGAGAGGGTTTTTTTTTCACTTTGTAGGGGGCGCTGTTCAGCCATTTTCTTTGCGATTTTTTTGGGACCTTTAAAATATCAAATTTTTCACCAGGCCTGACAAGTGTGCAAAATATTGTGAGTTTTGGGGTATGTTAAGGTCCCCAAAAAGCTGTTCAAAGGGGGCACGGAATAACAAAAAATAATAATAATCAGAGCAAAAATTAAAGCTGCAAGCAGCGTCGTTCGGCCCTCGCAGCTCCGCGCCGCTCCGGCCTGGCCGGCAGCCCGGGGCACCAGGGCACGTCCGCAGAACACAAACGTCGACCACCCCAACACCAGAAACTGCTAACGGCCACCTTGTCCGCAACTCACCCTGACTCAGCATCCCCTTTGAGCCCACCATTATATTTTATGTCTCACCACTAGGGAATCCTCTATCTTTACCACACTGGTGGTGTGATGACAGTGACCAACTTTAATGCTATTCTGACCATGTTTTTTAAAGTTATCGAAGGATAACGTTATCTAGGTGGCGCTGTGACCAACTACAGAAAAGTCCCATTGAGGTCAGCTTTGGTGACATTATATAACATTCACCAACCGTTTGTGCCTCATTGGCTAAAGGGCATGATTGTTCATTGCCATATTCAGTTTCGGGCAAATCGGAGGCCGTTTGTGGAAGTTACAGTCAAATGTAAGGTCATGGCGTCACGCCAGCATTCACCATGGCATCAAAGCCCCTCCCTTTCTGGAAAGCTATCAGATCTGAATGGTCTTTAAAACATCATGAAGACACTGTATGACCTGAGTGTCATTTTCATTAAATTAGAGGGGACAAATATGGGCATTTCACCATAAAACAATAGACTTCCTGTTGTCAGGGGGCGGGGCTTAGGTGATGTCAGCTGTCCACATTGTCGTTGTCTTGAGATGTGGTCAGTGATCACACAGACAAAGTTTGAATTAGATCTGATCATGCACATGGGAGTTATTAAGTCAAGTAATGTCATGGCAAAAGGTCAAAGTTTGAGGCTTAGCCACGCCCACACCTTTATACTTATTTAAAATCCGACGGTTGAATTTTTTCCCCTTTGACTTAAAAGTACATAGCATAAGTTTGAAGGTGATCGGTGTAAAGGGCAACGGGCCATCAATGTCCAAACAACGTGTGCGAAAACCACTAAATCGAGTACTTGGACCAAAATGGCCGACCTCCTGTGCGAAATTGCGCTTGGCTCCAAGAGACTTTTTTGTAGGGCCAGAGACCCTACATGAGTGTACCAATTTTCGTAATCCTCAGTCAAACCTTGTCTTGGGGCTGACAGTTTTAATGGTCCTAGGGGGCGCTATTTCAGAATATAGGCCACGCCCACAAATCTCAGATGCCCATTTCTATTGGGGGTCAGACTAGGATCACTCACCAGACATTTTGTGGCGATGTCACGATAATTGAAGAAATGAGAGGCAAACGTATTGCCATGGCGTGATGGCGAATTTCGCCATGCTCCCAAAGCCCCGCCTTTTTTCAAAACCTGCCAGTACTGTAGACCAAGTGACCTCAACTTGTCAGCTGCTATTTACCAGAGATTCCAGGTGATTGGGTAAAAGGAGTCCAATAGGGAGCTGTGAAAAAAAGAGTGGCGTGGCGAAAGGTCAAAGTTTGAGGCTTAGCCACGCCCACACCTTTATACTTATTTAAAATCCGACGGTTGAATTTTTTCCTCTATGTCTTAAGAGTATATAGCAGAAGCTCGAAGGCGATTGGTGAAAAGGGCGACGGAGCATCACTCTCCAAACAACGTGTGTGAAAACCACTAAATCGCGCACTTGGACCAAAATGGCCGACTTCCTGTGCGACTTTGCACTTGGCTCCAAGAGACTTTTTTGTAGGTCCTGAGACACCACATTAGTGTACCAAATTTCGTAATCCTCAGTCAAAGCATGGCTTGGGGCTGACAGTTTTAATGGTCCTAGGGGGCGCTAATACAGAAAATAGGCCACGCCCACAAACTTAAGCTGACCTTTTCTATTGGGGGTCAGACTAGGATCACTCACAACAATGGTCGAGGTGATATCACGATAAATGAAGAAATGAGAGGCAAACGTATTTCCATGGCGTGATGGCGAATTTCGCCATGCTCCCAAAGCCCCGCCTTTTTTCAAAACCTTCCAGTACTGGAGACCAAGTGACCTCAACTTGCCTGCTGCTATTTACCAGAGATTCCTGGTGATTGGGTAAAAGGAGTCCAATAAGGAGCTGTGAAAAAAAGAGTGGCGTGGCGAAAGGTCAAAGTTTGAGGCTTAGCCACGCCCACACCTTTATACTTATTTAAAATCCGACGGTTGAATTTTTTCCTCTATGTCTTAAGACTATATAGCAGAAGTTTGAAAGTGATTGGTGAAAAGGGCGACGGAGTATCACTCTCCAAACAACGTGTGTGAAAACCACTAAATCGCGCACTTGGACCAAAATGGCCGACTTCCTGTGCGACTTTGCACTTGGCTTCAAGAGACTTTTTTGTAGGTCCTGAGACACCACATTAGTGTACCAAATTTCGTAATCCTCAGTCAAAGCACGGCTTGGGGCTGACAGTTTTAATGGTCCTAGGGGGCGCTATTTCAGAAAATAGGCCACGCCCACCAGATGTTCACATCAGATCTTTTGGGGGGCCGGACTAGGATCACTCACAAGAAGTTTCGTGACGATATCTTTGGAAATGACGAAATGAGAGGCAAACGTATGGCCAAGGCGGTACGCCTGAATTCGCCGCGCCGCCACAGCCCCGCCCTCTGCCGAAAACTCCCATAAAGTGACACCAAGCAACCCCCACTTGTCTTGAGTTACCAGCTACAAATTTGTGGTGATTAAGTGAAATGGGGCAATTTGGGACCTTTCACAGTAAAACTTGATCTTTTTGGTCCTGAGGGGGCGGGGCTTGTGTGATGTCATCATCCGACCATTCAATTTACTTTGTGGGTGGATGACGAATGACCACAGAAAGTTTGGTAACTCTATTCCATTCAGTTATGAAGTTATAGCAATTTAAATATTTTTGGCGAGTAGTCAAACTTCGAGGCCTGGCTCCGCCCCTTCAACATATACGAAAACTCAGAATCCTTATCTCATTTTGTTCGCCCATCCCTTCTGAGCAATTTTACACAATTTTTGAGACGATCGTGCGAAAAATGATCGAGCAATCCAATCAGAAACGGACCCTAAAAACGGCAAAAACGGCAAAAAATCGCCATTTCAACCCAAAATGGCCGACTTCCTGTTTGATATTGACCATGGTTGCAAGAGACTTTTCTGTGCGGACTGTTGAGTACTACAAGTGTACCAAATTTCATAACTGTACGATAAACTAAGCTTTATGGAGAGGGGTTTTTTTCACTTTGTAGGGGGCGCTGTTCAGCCATTTTCTTTGCGATTTTTTTGGGACCTTTAAAATATCAAATTTTTCACCAGGCCTGACAAGTGTGCAAAATATTGTGAGTTTTGGGGTATGTTAAGGTCCCCAAAAAGCTGTTCAAAGGGGGCACGGAATAACAAAAAATAATTAAAGCTGCAAGCAGCGTCGTTCGGCCCTCGCAGCTCCGCGCCGCTCCGGTCTGGACGGCAGCCCGGGGCACCAGTGCACGTCTGACAGAACAGAAACGTCAACCACCCCGACACCAGAAACCGCGAATGGCCTCCTAGTCTGCACCTCACCCTGACTCAGCATCCCCTCTGAGCTCACCATTAAATTGAATATTAAGATTACGGCGTTACGCCAGAATTCGCCATGGCATCAAAGCCCCTCCCTTTCTGGAAAGCTATCAGATCTGAATGGTCATTACAGCATCATGAAGACAGTGCATGACCTTAGGGTCATGTTGACTAAATTAGAGGGGACAAATATGGGCATTTCAGCATAAAAAATAAATTCCTGTAGTCAGGGGGCGGGGCTTAGGTGATGTCAGCTGTCCACATTGTCATTGTTTACAGATATGGTCAATGATCACACAGACAAAGTTCGAAAAAGATCTGATCATGCACATGGGAGTTATTAAGTCAAGTAAAGTAATGGCGAAAGGTCAACGTTTGAGGCTTAGCCACGCCCACACCTTTCAACTTTTGAAAAATCCGACGGTTGAATTTTTTCCCCTATGTCTTAAGAGTGTATTGCAGAAGTTTGAAGGTGATTGGTGAAAAGGGCGACGGAGCATCACTCTCCAAACAATGTGTGCGAAAACCACTAAATCACGTACTTGCACCAAAATGGCCGACTTCCTGTGCGACTTTACGCTTGGCTCCAAGAGACTTTTTTGTAGGTCCTGAGACCCCACATTAGTGTACCAAATTTCGTAATCCTCAGTCAAAGCATGGCTTGGGGCTGAAAGTTTTAATGGCTCTAGGGGGCGCTATTTAAGAATATAGGCCACGCCCACAAACTTCAGCTGTCTATTTCTCTTGGAGCTCAGACTAGGATCACTCACCAGAAGTTTCGTAGCAATATCACGATAACTGAAGAAATGAGACAAACGTATTTCCATGGCGTGATGGCGATTTTCGCCATGGTCCCAAAGCCCCGCCTTTTTTCAAAACCTGCCAGTACTGGAGACCAAGTAACCTCAACTTGTCTACTGCTGTTTGCCACAGAATCCTGGTGATTGGGTAAAAGGAGTCCAGTAGGGAGCTGTGAAAAAAAGAGTAGCGTGGCGACAGGTCAAAGTTTGAGGCTTAGCCACGCCCACACCTTTCAACTTTTGAAAAATCCGACGGTTAAATTTTTTCCCCTATGTCTTAAGGGTATATAGCAGAAGTTTGAAGGAGATTGGTGAAAAGGGCGACGGAGCATCACTCTCCAAACAACGTGTGCGAAAACCACTAAATCGCGTACTTGATCCAAAATGGCCGACTTCCTGTGCGACTTTGAACTTGACTCCAAGAGACTTTTTTGTAGGTCCTGAGACACCACATTAGTGTACCAAATTTCGTAATCCTCAGTCAAAGCATGGCTTGGGGCTAATAGTTTAAATGGTCCTAGGGGGCGCTATTTCAAAACATAGGCCACGCCCACAAAATTCAGCTGTCTATTTCTCTTGGAGCTCAGACTAGGATCACTCACCAGAAGTTTCGTAGCAATATCACGATAACTGAAGAAATGAGAGACAAACGTATTTCCATGGCGTGATGGCGATTTTCGCCATGGTCCCAAAGCCCCGCCTTTTTTCAAAACCTGCCAGTACTGGAGACCAAGTAACCTCAACTTGTCTACTGCTGTTTGCCACAGAATCCTGGTGATTGGGTAAAAGGAGTCCAGTAGGGAGCTGTGAAAAAAAGAGTAGCGTGGCGACAGGTCAAAGTTTGAGGCTTAGCCACGCCCACACCTTTCAACTTTTGAAAAATCCGACGGTTGAATTTTTTCCCCTATGTCTTAAGGGTATATAGCAGAAGTTTGAAGGAGATTGGTGAAAAGGGCGACGGAGCATCACTCTCCAAACAACGTGTGCGAAAACCACTAAATCGCGTACTTGATCCAAAATGGCCGACTTCCTGTGCGACTTTGAACTTGACTCCAAGAGACTTTTTTGTAGGTCCTGAGACACCACATTAGTGTACCAAATTTCGTAATCCTCAGTCAAAGCATGGCTTGGGGCTAATAGTTTTAATGGTCCTAGGGGGCGCTATTTCAGAAAATAGGCCACGCCCACCAGATGTTCACATCAGATCTTTTGGGGGGCCGGACTAGGATCACTCACAAGAAGTTTCGTGACGATATCTTTGGAAATGACGAAATGGGAGGCAAACGTAAGGCCAAGGCGGTACGCCTGAATTCGCCGCGCCACCACAGCCCCGCCCTCTGCCGAAAACTCCCATAAAGTGACGCCAAGCAACCCCCACTTGTCTTGAGTTACCAGCTACAAATTTGTGGTGATTAAGTGAAATGGGGCAATTTGGGACCTTTCACAGTAAAACTTGATCTTTTTGGTCCTGAGGGGGCGGGGCTTGTGTGATGTCATCATCCGACCTTTCAATTTACTTTGTGGGTGGATGACGAATGACCACAGAAAGTTTGGTAACTCTATTCCATTCAGTTATGAAGTTATAGCAATTTAAATATTTTTGGCGAGTAGTCAAACTTCGAGGCCTGGCTCCGCCCCTTCAACATATACGAAAACTCAGAATCCTTATCTCATTTTGTTCGCCCATCCCTTCTGAGCAATTTTACACAATTTTTGAGACGATCGTGCGAAAAATGATCGAGCAATCCAATCAGAAACGGACCCTAAAAACGGCAAAAACGGCAAAAAATCGCCATTTCAACCCAAAATGGCCGACTTCCTGTTTGATATTGACCATGGTTGCAAGAGACTTTTCTGTGCGGACTGTTGAGTACTACAAGTGTACCAAATTTCATAACTGTACGATAAACTAAGCTTTATGGAGAGGGGTTTTTTTCACTTTGTAGGGGGCGCTGTTCAGCCATTTTCTTTGCGATTTTTTTGGGACCTTTAAAATATCAAAATTTTCACCAGGCCTGACAAGTGTGCAAAATATTGTGAGTTTTGGGGTATGTTAAGGTCCCCAAAAAGCTGTTCAAAGGGGGCACGGAATAACAAAAAATAATAATAATCAGAGCAAAAACAAGAGGCCTTCGCAGCGCTTTCGCTGCTCGGGCCTAATAATAATCAGAGCAAAAACAAGAGGCCTTCGCAGCGCTTTCGCTGCTCGGGCCTAATTAAAGCTGCAAGCAGCGTCGTTCGGCCCTCGCAGCTCCGCGCCGCTCCGGCCTGGCCGGCAGCCCGGGGCACCAGGGCATGTCTGGCAGAACAGAAACGTCAATCATCCCGTCACCGGAAACAGCAAATGGCCTCCTAGTCCGCACCTCACCTTGACTAAGCATCCCCTCTGAGCTCACCATTAAATTGAATTGTAAGGTTACGGCATACGCAAGAATTCGCCATGGCATCAAAGCCCCTCCCTTTCTGGAAAGCTATCAGATTTGAATGGCCATTACAGCATCATGAAGACAGTGCATGACCTAGGTGTCATGTTGACTAAATTAGAGGGGACAAATATGGGCATTTCAGCATAAAATAATAACTTCCTTTAGTCAGGGGGCGGGGCTTAGATGATGTCAGCTGTCCACATTGTCATTGTTTACAGATATGGTCAATGATCACACAGACAAAGTTCGAAAAAGATCTGATCATGCACATGGGAGTTATTAAGTCAAGTAATGGCGAAAGGTCAAAGTTTGAGGCTTAGCCACGCCCACACCTTTCAACTTTTGAAAAATCCGACGGTTGAATTTTTTCCCCTATGCCTTAAGAGTATATAGCAGAAGTTTGAAGGCGATTGGTGAAAAGGGCGACGGAGCATCACTCTCCAAACAACGTGTGCGAAAACCACTAAATCGCGTACTTGGACCAAAATGGCCGACTTCCTGTGCAATTTTGTGCTTGGCTCCAAGAGACTTTTTTGTAGGCCCTGGGACACCACATTAGTGTACCAAATTTCGTAATCCTCAGTCAAAGCATGGCTTGGGGCTATTAGTTTAAATGGTCCTAGGGGGCGCTATTTCAGAAATTAGGCCACGCCCACATATTTCAGCTGTCTATGTCTCTTTGGGGTCAGACTAGGATCACTCACCAGAAGTTTCGTAATGATATCACGATAAATGAAGAAATGAGAGGCAAACGTATTTCCATGGCGTGATGGCGATTTTCGCCATGCTCCCAAAGCCCTGCCTTTTTTTGAAACCTTCCAGTACTGGAGACCAAGTGACCTCAAGTTGTCTACTGCTATTTGCCAGAGACTCCTGCTGATTGGGTAAAAGGAGTCCAGTAGGGAGCTGTGAAAAAAAGAGTGGCGCGGCGACAGGTCAAAGTTTGAGGCTTAGCCACGCCCACACCTTTCAACTTTTGAAAAATCCGACGGTTGAATTTTTTCCTCTATGTCTTAAGAGCAGATGGCAGAAGTTTGAAGGAGATTGGTGAAAATGGCGACGGAGCATCACTCTCCAAACAACGTGTGCGAAAACCACTAAATTGCGTACTTGGACCAAAATGGCCGACTTCCTGTGCAACTTTGCACTTGGCTCCAAGAGACTTTTTTGTAGGTCCTGAGACACCACATTAGTGTACCAAATTTCGTACTCCTCAGTCAAAGCATGGCTTGGGGCTGACAGTTTTAATGGTCCTAGGGGGCGCTATTTCAGAAAATAGGCCACGCCCACCGGATGTTCACATCAGATCTTTTGAGGGGCCGGACTAGGATCACTCACAACAAGTTTCGTGACGATATCTTTAGAAATGACGAAATGGAAGGCAAACGTAAGGCCATGGCGGTACGCCTGACTTCGCCGCGCCGCCACAGCCCCACCTTCTGCCGAAAACTCCCATAAAGTGACGCCAAGCAACCTCCACTTGTCTTGAGTTAACAGCTACAAGTTTGTGGTGATTAAGTGAAATGGGGCAATTTGGGACCTTTCACAGTAAAACTTGACCTTTTTGGTCCTGAGGGGGCGGGGCTTGTGTGATGTCATTATCCGACCATTCAATTTACTTTGTGGCTGGATGACGAATGACCACAGAAAGTTTGGTAATTCTATTCCTTTCAGTTATGAAGTTATAGCAATTTAAAATTTTTTGGCGAGTAGTCAAACTTCGAGGCCTGGCCCCGCCCCTTCAACATGTACGAAAAGTCAGAATCTTTGTCTCATTTTGTTCGCCCATCCCTTCTGAGCAATTTTACACAATTTTTGAGACGATCGTGCAAAAAATGATCGAGCAATCCAATCAGAAACGGACCCTAAAAAGGGCCAAAACGGCAAAAAATCGCCATTTCAACCCAAAATGGCCGACTTCCTGTTTGATATTGACCATGCATGCAAGAGACTTTTCTGTGCGGACTGTTTAGTACTATAAATGTACCAAATTTCATAACTGTACGATAAACTAAGCTTTATGGAGAGGGGTTTTTTTCACTTTGTAGGGGGCGCTGTTCAGCCATTTTCTTTGCGATTTTTTTGTGACCTTTAAAATATCAAATTTTTCACCAGGCCTGACAAGTTTGCAAAATATTGTGAGTTTTGGGGTATGTTAAGGTCCCCAAAAAGCTGTTCAAAGGGGGCACGGAATAACAAAAAATAATCAGAGCAAAAACAAGAGGCCTTCGCAGCGCTTTCGCTGCTCGGGCCTAATTAAAGCTGCAAGCAGCGTCGTTCGGCCCTCGCAGCGAAGCTGCTCGCCCTCCTTCCGCACCCCCTCCGCTCCATCCCCGAAGCTCTCCAAACCCAGCTCCGCGCTTGTCCATCCTGGCCGGCAGCCGGGGGCACCAGGGCACGTCTGGCAGAACAGAAAGTCAACCACCCCGACACCAGAAACCGTGAACGGCCTCCTCGTCCACACCTCACCCTGATTCAGCATCCCCTCTGAGCCCAGCATTACACGTCTCACCACTAGGAGATACTCTATCTTTACCACACTGGTGATGTGATGTTCAGTCTCTGGCAAATCGGAGGCTGTTTGTGGAAGTTACAGTCAAACGTAAGGTCACAGCGTCACGCCAGAAATCGCCATGGCATCAAAGCTCCTCCCTTTCTGAAAAGCTATCAGATCTGAATAGTCATTACAACATCATGAAGACAGTGCATGACCTTAGTGTCATGTTGACTAAATTAGAGGGGACAAATATGGGCATTTCACCATAAAACAGAAGACTTCCTGTAGTCAGGGGGCGGGGCTTAGGTGATGCCAGCTGTCCACATTGTCACTGTCTTCAGATGTGGTCAGTGATCACACGGACAAAGTTTGAAATTGATCTGATCATGCACAAGGGAGTTATTGAGTCAAGTAACGTAATGGCGACTGGTCAAAGTTTGAGGCTTAGCCACGCCCACACCTTTATACTTATTTAAAATCCGACGGTTGAATCTTTTCCTCTATGTCTTAAGAGTATATAGCAAGAGTTTGAAGGTGATCGGTGGAAAGGGCGACGAGACATCATTCTCCTAATAACGTGTGCGAAAACCACTAAATCGAGTACTTGGACCAAAATGGCCGACCTCCTGTGCGACATTGCGCTTGGCTCCAAGAGACTTTTTTGTAGGTCCTGAGACACTACATTAGTGTGCCAAATTTCGTGATCCTCAGTCAAAGCACGGCTTGGGGCTGACAGTTTTAATGGTCCTAGGGGGCGCTATTTCAGAAAATAGGCCACGCCCACAAACTTCAGCTGTCCAATTCTATTAGGGGTCAGAGTAGGATCACTCATCAGAAATTGTGTGGCGATGTCACAATGATTGAAGAAATGAGAGACAAACGTATTTCCATGGCGTGATGGCGAATTTCGCCATGCTCCCAAAGCCCCGACTTTATTCGAAACCTGCCAGTACTATAGACCAAGTGACCTCAACTTGTCTGCTGCTATTTGCCAGTGATTGCTGGTGATTGGTTAAAAGGAGTCCAATAGGGAGCTGTGAAAAAAAGAGTGGCGTGGCGACAGGTCAAAGTTTGAGGCTTAGCCACGCCCACACCTTTATACTTATTTAAAATCCGTAGGTTGAATTTTTTCCCCTTTGTCTTAAGAGTCTATAGCAGAAGTTTGAAGGTGATTGGTGAAAAGGGCAATGGTGTAACACTCTCCAAACAACGTGTGCGAAAACCACTAAATCGACTACTTGGACCAAAATGGCCGACTTCCTGTGCGACTTTGCACTTGGCTCCAAGAGACTTTTTTGTAGGACCGGAGACACCACATTAGTGTACCAGATTTCGTACTCCTCAGTCAAAGCATGGCTAGGGGCTGACAGTTTTAATGGTCCTAGAGGGCGCCATTTCAGAAAATAGGCCACGCCCACAAACTACAGCTGTCCAAATCTATTGGGGGTCAGACTAGGATCACTCACCAGACATTTTGTGGTGATGGCACGATAATTGAAGAAATGAGAGGCAAACGTATTGCCATGGCGTGATGGTGAATTTTGCCATGCTCCCAAAGCCCCGCCTTTTTTCAAAACCTTCCAGTACTGGAGACTAAGTGAACTCAACTTGTCAGCTGCTATTCGCCAGAGATTGCTGGCGATTGGGTAAAAGGAGTCCAATAGGTAGCTGTGAAAAAAAGAGTGGCGTGGTGACAGGTCAAAGTTTGAGGCTTAGCCACGCCCACACCTTTATACTTATTTAAAATCCGACGGTTGAATTTTTTCCTTTATGTCTTAAGAGTCTATAGCAGAAGTTTGAAGGCGATTGGTGAAAAGGGCGATGGAGCATCACTCTCCAAACAAAGTGTGCGAAAACCACTAAATCGAGTACTTGGACCAAAATGGCCGACTTCCTGTGCGACTTTGCACTTGGCTCCAAGATACTTTTTTGTAGGTCCTGAGACACCACATTAGTGTGCCAAATTTCATAATCCTCAGTCAAAGCATGACTTGGGGCTGACAGTTTTAATGGTCCTAGGGGGCGCTATTTCAGAAAATAGGCCACGCCCACCGGATGTTCACATCACATTTTGTGGGGGGCTGAACTAGGATCACTCCCAAGAGGTTTTGTGGCGATATCTCTAGAAATGACGAAATGGGAGGCAAACATAAGGCCTAAGCGGTACGCCTGACTTCGCCGCGCCGCCACAGCCCCGCCTTCTGGAGAAAACTCCCATAAAGTGACGCCAAGCAACCCCAACTTGTCTTCAGTTACCCGCTACAAATTTGGGGTGATTATTGGAAAGGGCGAATTTTGGAAAATTTCCCAGTAAATCTTGACCTTTTAAGTCCTGAGGGGGCGGGGCTTATGTGACATCATCAATCGACCATTCATTTGTCTTCGGAGGGCGACGACGATTGTCCTTAGAACATTTCTTTAACTGTAATTCTTTCATTTATGAATCTATAGCAATTTGAATTTTTTTGGCGAGTGCTCGAACTTTGAGGCCTGGTCCCGCCCCTTCAGTATTTACGAAAAGTCAATTTTATTGTCTCATTTTAATCGTCCATCGCTTCTGTTCGATCGCACACTATTTTTGAGACGATCGTGCGAAAAATGACCAAACTGTTAAACCAAATATAGACCCTAGAAATGGCCAAAACGGGGTCAAAATGGCCACTTTAGTCCAAAATGGCCGACTTCCTGTTTGATATTGACCATGGGTGCAAGAGGCTTTTCTGTGCGTATTGTTGAGTTCTACAAGTGTACCAAATTTCATCACTCTACTATGAAAAAAGGTCAAAGCGGAGGTGTATTTTTAATTTTCCAGGGGGCGCTGTTGAAACATTTTTTTACCAACTTTCAGGTTGCCAGTGAAATATGTAAATTTCACGCACTTTCTATATTGGGCCAGAATTTGGTGACTTTTTGGATATGCTAAGACCCCCTAAAGGCCATCCAAAGACGCGGAAGAAAAAAAAAGAAAGAAAGAAAGAAAAAAAAAAAAATAATAAACGGAGCAGATACAATAGGCCTTCGCAGCTTCACTGCTCGGGCCTAATTAAAGCTGCAAGCAGCGTCGTTCGGCCCTCGCAGCGAAGCAGCTCGCCCTCCTTCCGCACCCCCTCCGCTCCATCCCCGACGCTCTCCAAACCCAGCTCTGCGCTTCTCCATCCTGGCCGGCAGCCGGGAGCACCAGGGCACGTCTGGCAGAACAGACAGTCAACCACCCCGACACCAGAAACCGTGAATGGCCTCCTCGTCCACACCTCACCCTGACTCAGCATCCCCTCTGAGCCCACCATTACACGTCTCACCACTAGGAGATACTCTATCTTTACCACACTGGTGATGTGATGTTCAGTCTCGGGCAAATCGGAGGCTGTTTGTGGAAGTCACAGTCAAACGTAAGGTCACAGCTTCACGCCAGAAATCGCCATGGCATCAAAGCCCCTCCCTTTCTGAAAAGCTATCAGATCTGAATGGTCATTACAACATCATGAAGACAGTGCATGACCTTAGTGTCATGTTGACTAAATTAGAGGGGACAAATATGGGCATTTCACCATAAAACAGTAGACTTCCTGTAGTCAGGGGGCGGGGCTTAGGTGATGTCAGCTGTCCACATTGTCACTGTCTTCAGATGTGGTCAGTGATCACACAGACACAGTTTGAAATTGATCTGATCATGCACATGGGAGTTATTAAGTCAAGTAACGTAATGGCGACTGGTCAAAGTTTGAGGCTTAGCCACGCCCACACCTTTATACTTATTTAAAATCCGACGGTTGAATTTTTTCCTCTATGTCTTAAGAGTATATAGCAGGAGTTTGAAGGTGATCGGTGGAAAGGACGACGAGACATCATTCTCCTAATAACGTGTGGGAAAACCACTAAATCGAGTACTTGGACCAAAATGGCCGACCTCCTGTGCGACATTGGACTTGGCTCCAAGAGACTTTTTTGTAGGTCCTGAGACACTACATTAGTGTGCCAAATTTCGTGATCCTCAGTCAAAGCATGGCTTGGGGCTGATAGTTTTAATGGTCCTAGGGGGCGCTATTTCAGAAAATAGGCCACGCCCACAAACTTCAGCTGTCCAATTCTATTAGGGGTCAGAGTAAGATCACTCATCAGAAATTGTGTGGTGATGTAACAATGATTGAAGAAATGAGAGACAAACGTATTTCCATGGCGTGATGGTGAATTTCGCCATGCTCCCAAAGCCCCGCCTTTATTCAAAACCTGCCAGTACTATAAACCAAGTGACCTCAACTTGTCTGCTGCTATTTGCCAGTGATTGCTGGTGATTGGTTAAAAGGAGTCCAATAGGGAGCTGTGAAAAAAAGAGTGGCGTGGCGACAGGTCAAAGTTTGAGGCTTAGCCACGCCCACACCTTTATACTTATTTAAAATCCGACGGTTGAATTTTTTCATCTATGTCTTAAGAGTGTATAGCAGATGTTTGAAGGTGATTGGTGAAAAGGGCGATGGTGCAACACTCTCCAAACAACGTGTGCGAAAACCACTAAATCGAGTACTTGGACCAAAATGGCCGACTTCCTGTGCGACTTGGTGCTTGGCTCCAAGAGACTTTTTTGTAGGTCCTGAGACACCACATTAGTGTACCAAATTTCGTAATCCTCAGTCAAAGCCTGGCTTGGGGCTGACAGTTTTAATGGTCCTAGAGGGCGCTATTTCAGAAAATAGGCCACGCCCACAGGATTTTCACATCACATTTTTTGGGGGGCAGGACTAGGATCACTCCCAAGAAGTTTTGTGGCGATATCTTTAGAAATGACGAAATGGGAGGCAAACGTAAGGCCTAAGCGGTACGCCTGACTTCGCCGCGCCGCCACAGCCCCGCCTTCTGCAGAAAACTCCCATAAAGTGACGCCAAGCAACCCCAACTTGTCTTCAGTTACCTGCTACAAATTTGGGGTGATTATTTGAAAGGGCGAATTTTGGAAAATTTCCCAGTAAAACTTGACCTTTTAAGTCCTGAGGGGGCGGGGCTTGTGTGACATCATCTATCGACCATTCATTTGTCTTCGGGGGGCGATGGCAATTGTCCTTAGAAATTGTTTTAACTGTAATTCTTTCATTTGTGAAATTATAGCAATTTGAATTTTTTTGGCGAGTGCTCGAACTTTGAGGCCTGGCCCCGCCCCTTCAGTATTTACGAAAAGTCAATTTTATTGTCTCATTTGAATCGTCCATCGCTTCTGTTCGATCTCGCACTATTTTTGAGACGATGGTGCGAAAAATGACCAAACTGTTCAACCAAATATAGAACCTAGAATTGGCCAAAACGGCTAAAAATCCTCATTTCAACCCAAAATGGCCGACTTCCTGTTTTATATTGACCATGGTTGCAAGAGGCTTTTCTGTGCGGACTGTTGAGTATTATCAGTATACCAAATTTCATAACTGTACGATAAACTAAGCTTTATGGAGAGGGGTATTTTTCACTTTCTAGGGGGCACTGTCGAGCCACTTTTTTATGAACTTTCACATCGCCAGTGAAATACGTAAATTTCATGCACTTTCTATACTGAGCCAGAATTTGGTGACTTTTTGGATATGCTAAGACCCCCTAAAGGCCACCCAAAGACGCGGAAGAAAAAAGAATAATAATTAAAGCTGCAAGCAGCGTCGTTCGGCCCTCGCAGCTCCGCGCCGCTCCGGCCTGGCCGGCAGCCCGGGGCACCAGGGCACGTCCGCAGAACACAAACGTCGACCACCCCAACACCAGAAACTGCTAACGGCCACCTTGTCCGCAACTCACCCTGACTCAGCATCCCCTTTGAGCCCACCATTATATTTTATGTCTCACCACTAGGGAATCCTCTATCTTTACCACACTGGTGGTGTGATGACAGTGACCAACTTTAATGCTATTCTGACCATGTTTTTTAAAGTTATCGAAGGATAACGTTATCTAGGTGGCGCTGTGACCAACTACAGAAAAGTCCCATTGAGGTCAGCTTTGGTGACATTATATAACATTCACCAACCGTTTGTGCCTCATTGGCTAAAGGGCATGATTGTTCATTGCCATATTCAGTTTCGGGCAAATCGGAGGCCGTTTGTGGAAGTTACAGTCAAATGTAAGGTCATGGCGTCACGCCAGCATTCACCATGGCATCAAAGCCCCTCCCTTTCTGGAAAGCTATCAGATCTGAATGGTCTTTAAAACATCATGAAGACACTGTATGACCTGAGTGTCATTTTCATTAAATTAGAGGGGACAAATATGGGCATTTCACCATAAAACAATAGACTTCCTGTTGTCAGGGGGCGGGGCTTAGGTGATGTCAGCTGTCCACATTGTCGTTGTCTTGAGATGTGGTCAGTGATCACACAGACAAACTTTGAATTAGATCTGATCATGCACATGGGAGTTATTAAGTCAAGTAATGTCATGGCGAAAGGTCAAAGTTTGAGGCTTAGCCACGCCCACACCTTTATACTTATTTAAAATCCGACGGTTGAATTTTTTCCCCTTTGACTTAAAAGTACATAGCATAAGTTTGAAGGTGATCGGTGTAAAGGGCAACGGGCCATCAATGTCCAAACAACGTGTGCGAAAACCACTAAATCGAGTACTTGGACCAAAATGGCCGACCTCCTGTGCGAAATTGCGCTTGGCTCCAAGAGACTTTTTTGTAGGGCCAGAGACCCTACATGAGTGTACCAATTTTCGTAATCCTCAGTCAAACCTTGTCTTGCGGCTGACAGTTTTAATGGTCCTAGGGGGCGCTATTTCAGAATATAGGCCACGCCCACAAATCTCAGATGCCCATTTCTATTGGGGGTCAGACTAGGATCACTCACCAGACATTTTGTGGCGATGTCACGATAATTGAAGAAATGAGAGGCAAACGTATTGCCATGGCGTGATGGCGAATTTCGCCATGCTCCCGAAAGCCCCGCCTTTTTTCAAAACCTGCCAGTACTGTAGACCAAGTGACCTCAACTTGTCTGCTGCTATTTACCAGAGATTCCAGGTGATTGGGTAAAAGGAGTCCAATAGGGAGCTGTGAAAAAAAGAGTGGCGTGGCGAAAGGTCAAAGTTTGAGGCTTAGCCACGCCCACACCTTTATACTTATTTAAAATCCGACGGTTGAATTTTTTCCTCTATGTCTTAAGAGTATATAGCAGAAGCTCGAAGGCGATTGGTGAAAAGGGCGACGGAGCATCACTCTCCAAACAACGTGTGTGAAAACCACTAAATCGCGCACTTGGACCAAAATGGCCGACTTCCTGTGCGACTTTGCACTTGGCTCCAAGAGACTTTTTTGTAGGTCCTGAGACACCACATTAGTGTACCAAATTTCGTAATCCTCAGTCAAAGCATGGCTTGGGGCTGACAGTTTTAATGGTCCTAGGGGGCGCTAATACAGAAAATAGGCCACGCCCACAAACTTAAGCTGACCTTTTCTATTGGGGGTCAGACTAGGATCACTCACAACAATGGTCGAGGTGATATCACAATAAATGAAGAAATGAGAGGCAAACGTATTTCCATGGCGTGATGGCGAATTTCGCCATGCTCCCAAAGCCCCGCCTTTTTTCAAAACCTTCCAGTACTGGAGACCAAGTGACCTCAACTTGCCTGCTGCTATTTACCAGAGATTCCTGGTGATTGGGTAAAAGGAGTCCAATAAGGAGCTGTGAAAAAAAGAGTGGCGTGGCGAAAGGTCAAAGTTTGAGGCTTAGCCACGCCCACACCTTTATACTTATTTAAAATCCGACGGTTGAATTTTTTCCTCTATGTCTTAAGACTATATAGCAGAAGTTTGAAAGTGATTGGTGAAAAGGGCGACGGAGTATCACTCTCCAAACAACGTGTGTGAAAACCACTAAATCGCGCACTTGGACCAAAATGGCCGACTTCCTGTGCGACTTTGCACTTGGCTCCAAGAGACTTTTTTGTAGGTCCTGAGACACCACATTAGTGTACCAAATTTCGTAATCCTCAGTAGAAGCATGGCTTGGGGCTGACAGTTTTAATGGTCCTAGGGGGCGCTATTTCAGAAAATAGGCCACGCCCACCAGATGTTCACATCGGATCTTTTGGGGGGCCGGACTAGGATCACTCACAAGAAGTTTCGTGACGATATCTTTGGAAATGACGAAATGGGAGGCAAACGTAAGGCCACGGCGGTACGCCTGAATTCGCCGCGCCGCCACAGCCCCGCCCTCTGCCGAAAACTCCCATAAAGTGACGCCAAGCAACCCCCACTTGTCTTGAGTTACCAGCTACAAATTTGTGGTGATTAAGTGAAATGGGGCAATTTGGGACCTTTCACAGTAAAACTTGATCTTTTTGGTCCTGAGGGGGCGGGGCTTGTGTGATGTCATCATCCGACCATTCAATTTACTTTGTGGGTGGATGACGAATGACCCCAGAAAGTTTGGTAACTCTATTCCATTCAGTTATGAAGTTATAGCAATTTAAATATTTTTGGCGAGTAGTCAAACTTCGAGGCCTGGCCCCGCCCCTTCAACATATACGAAAACTCAGAATTCTCATCTCATTTTGTTCGCCCATCCCTTCTTAGCAATTTTACACAATTTTTGAGACGATCGTGCGAAAAATGATCGAGCAATCCAATCAGAAAGGGACCCTAAAAACGGCAAAAACGGCAAAAAATCGCCATTTCAACCCAAAATGGCCGACTTCCTGTTTGATATTGACCATGCTTGCAAGAGACTTTTCTGTGCGGACTATTGAGTACTACAAGTGTACCAAATTTCATAACTGTACGATAAACTAAGCTTTATGGAGAGGTTTTTTTTTCACTTTCTAGGGGGCGCTGTTCAGTCATTTTCTGTGCGATTTTTTTGGGACCTTTAAAATATCAAATTTTTCACCAGGCCTGACAAGTTTGCCAAATATTGTGAGTTTTGGGGTATGCTAAGGTCCCCAAAAAGCCGTTCAAAGGGGCACGAGAATAACAAAAAATAATAATAAAGAAAAATTAAAGCTGCAAGCAGCGTCGTTCGGCCCTCGCAGTGAAGCTGCTCGCCCTCTGTCCGCACCCCCTCCGCTCCATCCCCGACGCTCTCCAAACCCAGCTCCGCGCCGCTCCGTTCTGGCCGGCAGCCGGGGGCACCAGGGCACGTCTGGCACAACAGAAACATCAACCACCCCGACACCAGAAACCGTGAACGGCCTCCTCGTCCACACCTCACCCTGACTCAGCATCCCCTTTGAGCCCAGCATTACACGTCTCACCACTAGGAGATACTCTATCTTTACCACACTGGTGATGTGATGTTCAGTCTCGGGCAAATCGGAAGCTGTTTGTGGAAGTTACAGTCAAACGTAAGGTCACAGCGTCACGCCAGAATTTGCCATGGCATCAAAGACCCTCCCTTTCTGAACAGCTAGCAGATCTGAATGGTCATTACAACATCATGAAGACAGTGCATGACCTTAGTGTCATGTTGACTAAATTAGAGGGGACAAATATGGGCAGTTCACCATAAAACAGTAGACTTCCTGTAGTCAGGGGGCGGGGCTTAGGTGAAGTCAGCTGTCCACATTGTCGCTGTCTTCAGATGTAGTCAGTGATCACACAGACAAAGTTTGAATTTGATCTGATCATGCACATGGAAGTGATTAAGTCAAGTAACGTAATGGCGACTGGTCAATGTTTGAGGCTTAGCCACGCCCACACCTTTATACTTATTTAAAATCCGACGGTTGAATTTTTTCCTCTATGTCTTAAGAGTATATAGCAGGAGTTTGAAGGTGATCGGTGGAAAGGACGACGAGACGTCATTCTCCTAATAACGTGTGCGAAAACCACTAAATCGAGTACTTGGACCAAAATGGCTGACCTCCTGTGCGACATTGCGCTTGGCTCCAAGAGACTTTTTTGTAGGTCCTGAGACACTACATTAGTGTGCCAAATTTCGTGATCCTCAGTCCAAGCATGGCTTGGGGCTGACAATTTTAATGGTCCTAGGGGGCGCTATTTCAGAAAATAGGCCACGCCCACAAACTTCAGCTGTCCAATTCTATTAGGGGTCAGATTAGGATCACTCATCAGAAATTGTGTGGCGATGTCACAATGATTGAAGAAATAAGAGACAAACGTATTTCCATGGCTTGATGGTGAAATTCGCCATGCTCCCAAAGCCCCGCCTTTATTCGAAACCTGCCAGTGCTATAGACCAAGTGACCTCAACTTGTCTGCTGCTATTTGCCAGTGATTGCTGGTGATTGGTTAAAAGGAGTCCAATAGGGAGCTGTGAAAAAAAGAGTGGCGTGGCGACAGATCAAAGTTTGAGGCTTAGCCACGCCCACACCTTTATACTTATTTAAAATCCGACGGTTGAATTTTTTCATCTATGTCTTAAGAGTGTATAAAAGATGTTTGGAGGTGATTGGTGAAAAGGGTGTTGGTGCAACACTCTCCAAACAACGTGTGCGAAAACCACTAAATCGAGTACTTGGACCAAAATGGCCGACTTCCTGTGCGACTTTGCACTTGGCTCCAAGAGACTTTTTTGTAGGTCCTGAGACAGCACATTAGTGTACCAAATTTCGTACTCCTCAGTCAAAGCATGGCTTGGGGCTGACAGTTTTAATGGTCCTAGGGGGCGCTATTTCAGAAAATAGGCCACGCCCACCAGATGTTGACATCTGATTCTTTTGGGGGCCGGACTAGGATCACTCCCAAGAGGTGTCGTGGCGATATCTCTAGAAATGACGAAATGGGAGGCAAACATATGTCCACGTCGGTACGCCTGACTTCGCCGCACCGCCACAGCCCCGCCTTCTGCAGAAAACTCTCATAAAGTGACGCCAAGCAACCCCAACTTGTCTTCAGTTACCTGCTACAAATCTGAGATGATTATTTGAAAGGGCGAATTTTGGAAAATTTCCCAGTAAAACTTGACCTTTTAAGTCCTGAGGGGGCGGGGCTTATGTGACATCACCAATCGACCATTCATTTGTCTTCGGGGGGCGATGACGATTGTCCTTAGAAATTGTTTTAACTGTAATTCTTTCATTTATGAAATTATAGCAATTTGAATTTTTTTGGCGAGTGCTCGAACTTTGAGGTCTGGCCCCGCCCCTTCAGTATTTACGAAAAGTCCATTTTACATCGCTTCTGTTCGATAGTACACTATTTTTGAGACAATCGTGCGAAAATTGACCAAACTGTTCAACCAAATGTAGACCCTAGAAATGGCCAAAACGGCTAAAAATCTCCATTTCAACCCAAAATGGCCGACTTCCTGTTTGATATTGACCATGGTTGCAAGAGACTTTTCTGTGCGGACTGTTGAGTACTACAAGTAAACCAAATTTCATAACTGTACGATAAACTAAGCTTTATGGAGAGGGGTATTTTTCACTTTCTAGAGGGCGCTGTTCAGCCACTTTTTTATGAACTTTTACATCGCCAGTGAAATACGTAAATTTCACGCACTTTCTATATTGGGCCAGAATTTGGTGACTTTTTGGATATGCTAAGACCCCCTAAAGGCCACCCAAAGACGCGGAAGAAAAAAAATAATAATAATAATAATAAATAATAATAATAAACGGAGCAGATACAATAGGCCTTCGCAGCTTCACTGCTCGGGCCTAATTAAAGCTGCAAGCAGCGTCGTTCGGCCCTCGCAGCGAAGCTGCTCGCCCTCCTTCAGCACCCCCTCCGCTCCATCCCCGACGCTCTCCAAACCCGGCTCCGCGCTTCTCCATCCTGGCCGGCAGCCGAGGGCATCAGGGCATGCCTGTCGAAACAGAAAGTCAGCCACCCCAACACCGGAAACCGTGAAAGGCCTCCTCGTCCACACCTCACCCTGACTCAGCATCCCTTCTGAGCCCACCATTACATGTCTCACCCCTAGGAGATACTCTATCTTTACCACACTGGTGATCTGATGTTCAGTCTCGGGCAAATCGGAGGCTGTTTGTGGAAGTTACAGTCAAACGTAAGGTCACAGCGTCACGCCAGAAATCGCCATGGCATCAAAGCCCCTCACTTTCTGAAAAGCTATCAGATCTGAATGGTCATTACAACATCATGAAGACAGTGCATGACGTTAGTGTCATCTTGACTAAATTAGAGGGGACAAATATGGGCAGTTCACCATAAAACAATAGACTTCCTGTAGTCAGGGGGAGGGGCTTAGGTGATGTCAGCTGTCCACATTGTCACTGTCTTCAGATGTGGTCAGTGATCACACAGACAAAGTATGAAATTGATCTGATCATGCACATGGGAGTTATTAAGTCAAATAAAGTAATGGCGACTGGTCAAAGTTTGAGGCTTAGCCACGCCCATACCTTTATACTTATTTAAAATCCGACGGTTGAATTTTTTCATCTATGTCTTAAGAGTATATAGCAGAAGTTTGAAGGTGATTGGTGGAAAGGGCGAGGAGATATCATTCTCCTAATAACGTGTGCGAAAACCACTAAATTGAGTAATTGCACAAAAATGGCCGACCTCCTGTGTGATATTGCGCTTGGCTCCAAGAGACTTTTTTGTAGGTCCTGAGACACTACATTAGTGTGCCAAATTTTGTGATCCTCAGTCAAAGCATGGCTTGGGGCTGACTGTTTTAATGGTCCTAGGGGGCACTGTTTCGGAAAATAGGCCACGCCCACAAACTTCAGCTGTCCAATTATATTAGGGGTCAGAGTAGGATCACTCATCAGAAATTGTGTGGCAATGTCACAATGATTGAAGAAATGAGAGACAAACGTATTTCCATGGCGTGATGGCAAATTTCGCCATGCTCCCAAAGCCCCGCCTTTATTCGAAACCTGCCAGTACTATAGACCTAGTGACCTCAACTTGTCTGCTGCTACTTGCCACTGTTTGGTGGTGATTGGATAAAAGGAGTCCAATAGGGAGCTGTGAAAAAAAGAGTGGCGTGGCGACAGGTCAGAGTTTGAGGCTTAGCCACGCCCACACATTTATACTTATTTAAAATCCGACGGTTGAATTTTTTCATCTATGTCTTAAGAGTATATAGCAGAAGTGTGAAGGCGATTGGTGAAAAGGGCGACGGAGCATCACTCTCCAAACAACGTGTGCAAAAACCACTAAATCGCGCACTTGGACCAAAATGGCCGACTTCCTGTGCGACTTTGCACTTGGCTCCAAGAGACTTTTTTGTAGGTCCTGAGACACCACATTAGTGTACCACATTTCGTAATCCTCAGTCAAAGCATGGCTTGGGGCTGTCAGTTTTAATGGTCCTAGGGGGCGCTATTTCAGAAAATAGACCACGCCCACCGGAATGTCACATCAGATTTTTTGGGGGGCCGGACTAGGATCACTCACAAGAAGTTTCGTGGCGATATCTCTAGAAATGACGAAATGGGAGGCAAACGTAAGGCCTAAGTGGTACGCCTGAGTTCGCCGCGCCGCCACAGCCCCGCCTTCTGCAGAAAACTCCCATAAAGTGACGCCAAGCAACCCCAACTTGTCTTCAGTTACCTGATACAAATTTGGGATGATTATTTGAAAGGGCAAATTTTGGAAAATTTCCCAGTAAAACTTGACCTTTTAAGTCCTGAAGGGGCGGGGCTTATGTGACATCATCAATTGACCATTCATTTGTCTTTGGGGGGCGATGATGATTGTCCATAGAAAGTTCCTTTAACTGTATTTCTTTCATTTATGAAATTATAGCAATTTGAATTTTTTTGGCGAGTGCTCGAACTTTGAGGCCTGGTCCCGCCCCTTCAGTATTTACGAAAAGTCAATTTTATTGTCTCATTTTAATCGTCCGTCGCTTCTGTTCGATCGCACACTATTTTTGAGACGATCGTGCGAAAAATGACCAAACTGTTCAACCAAATATAGACCCAAGAAATGGCCGAAACAGGGTCAAAATGGCCACTTTAGTCCAAAATGGCCGACTTCCTGATTGATATTGACCATGGATGCAAGAGGCTTTTCTGTGCGTATTGTTGAGTTCTACAAGTGTACCAAATTTCATAACTGTACGATAAACTAAGCTTTATGGAGAGGGGTATTTTTCACTTTCTAGGGGGCGCTGTTTAGCCATTTTTTTATGAACTTTCACATCGCCAGTGAAATACGTAAATTTCACGCACTTTCTATATTGGGCCAGAATTTGGTGACTTTTTGGATATGCTAAGACCCCCTAAAGGCCAGTCAAAGACGCGGAAGAAAAAAGAAAGAAAGAAAGCGTAATTAAAGCTGCAAGCAGCGTCGTTCGGCCCTCGCAGCGAAGATGCTCACCCTCCTTCCGCACCCCCTCCGCTCCATCCCCGATGCTCTCCAAACCCAACTCCCCGCCGCTCCGTCCTGGCCGGCAGCACGGGGCACCAGGGCACGTCCACGGACTGAAACGTCCACCACCCTGACACCAAGAAAAGCTAACAGTCACCTCATCCACACCTCACCCTGAATCAGCATCCCCTCCGAGCCTACCATTATATTACATGTCTCACCACTAGGGCATACTTTATCTTTAGCACACTGTTGGTGTGATGACACAGACCAACTTTAGTGCTTTTTTGCCCATATTTATTAAAGTTTTCGAAAGTTAAAGTTATCTAGGGGGCGCTGTGATCAATTACAGAAAAATCCCATTGAGGTCAGCTTTGGTTGACAAGGACAGTTTTCTGTTATTTTGGCATCAAACGGACGTTGTGTGTGTTATCTAAAGCCAGTGAGCTGAAAGGGGCGGAGCTACAGGGATTTGAATCAACAACCACATCAATGTGTTTGGTGCAGTCACGTGATGTCACAAGCCAAGTATAATGCCATTCTGACTTTGACTTTAGAAGTTAATAAAGTTTGAACCCATCTAGGGGGCGTTGTGACCATTTACAAGTAAATGCCATAGAGGTCATCTTTGGTCATCAAAGATGGTTTTCTGTTAATTTGGAATCAATCAAACGTTGCATGGGTCATCTAGAGACAAAAAGCTGTAAGTGGGTGGAGTTAAAGTGAATTGAACAAGTGATCACATACATGTGTTGATTGCAGATGTGTGATGACTCCCACAATGTTTGATGTAGTTTGGAACTTTTTTGCAGAAGTTACAAAGGTTTTTTGTATCTAGGGGGCGCTGTCCCAAATTTAAGAATTATTCCATGAAGAAGTTTGTAGGTTGATGACAGTCATTTGTGTGCAGTTTGGTGTGAATTGCATCATGCATGTGTTATTAAGGGCCTAATATCTGTCAGGGGGCGGAGCTAAAGCAATATCAACAACTTACCACAGGACTGTGGTGGGTGCCATTGTGTGAGTACACATAGCAAGTTTGGTGCAGTTACGACCTCGTCTGTAGGAGTTATTACAGTTTTAATGGTGTGTAGGGGGCGCTGTGGTGACATTACACAACTTTCACCAACGGTGTGTGCCTCGTTGAATAAAGGGCATGATTGTTGATTGCCATGTTCAGTCTCGGGCAGATCGGAGGTTGTTAGTGGAAGTTACAGTCAAACGTAAGGTCACGGCGTCACGCCAGAATTCGCCGTGGCATCAAAGCCCTTCCCTTTCTGAAAAGCTATCAGATCTGAATGGTCATTACAACATCATGAAGACAGTGCATGACCTTAGTGTCATGTTGACTAAAGTAGAGGGGACAAATATGGGCATTTCACCATTAAAAAATAGACTTCCTGTAGTCAGGGGGCGGGGCATAGGTGATGTCAGCTGTCCACATTGTCATTGTCTTGAGATGTGGTCAATGATCACACAGACGGAGTTTGATATAGATCTGATCATGCACATGGGAGTTGTTAAGTCAAGTAATGTAATGGCGAAAGGTCAAAGTTTGAGGCTTAGCCACGCCCACACCTTTATACTTGTATAAAATCCGACGGTTGAATTTTTTCCTCTATGTCTTAAGATTATATAGCAGGAGTTTGAAGGTGATAGGTGGAAAGGACGACGAGACATCATTCTCCTAATAACGTGTGTGAAAACCACTAAATCGAGTAATTGGACCAAAATGGCCGACTTCCTGTGCGACTTTGCACTTGGCTCAAAGAGACTTTTTTGTAGGTCCTGAGACCCCACATTAGTGTACCAAATTTCGTACTCCTCAGTCAAAGCATGGCTTGGGGCTGACAGTTTTAATGGACCTAGGGGGCGCTATTTCAGAAAATAGGCCACGCCCATTTGATGTTCACATGAGATCTTTTGGGGGGCCGGACTAGGATCACTCACAAGACGTTTCGTGACTGTATCTATAGAAATGACGACATGGGAGGCACATGTATGGTCACGGCGGTACGCCTGACTTCGCCGCGTCGCCACAGCCCCGCCTTCTGCAGAAAACACCCATAAAGTGACGTCAAGCAACGCCAACTTCTCTTCAGTTACCTGCTACAAATTCGGGCTGATTATTCGACAGGGCGAATTTTGGAAAATTTCCCAGTAAAACTTGACGTTTTAAGTCCTGAGGGGGCGGGGCTTGTGTGACATCATCCAGCGACCATTCATTTGTCTTCGGGGGGCGATGACGATTATCCATAGAAAGTTACTTTAACTGTAATTCTTTCATTTGTGAAATTATAGCAATTTGAATTTTTTTGGCGAGTGCTCGAACTTTGAGGCCTGGCCCCGCCCCTTCAGTATTTACGAAAAGTCAATTTTATTTTCTCATTTGAAGCGTCCATCGCTTCTGTTCGATGGCACACTATTTTTGAGACTATGGTACGAAAAATGACGAAACTGTTCAACCAAATATAGACCCTAGAAATGGCCAAAACGGCTAAAAATCGCCATTTCAACCCAAAATGGCCGACTTCCTGTTTTATATTGACCATGGTTGCAAGAGGCTTTTTTGTGCGGACTGTTGAGTAGTACCAGTATACCAAATTTCATAACTGTACGATAAACTAAGCTTTATGGAGAGGGGTATTTTTCACTCTTTAGGGGGCGCTGTCGAGCCACTTTTTTATCAACTTACACATCGCCAGTGAAATACGTAAATTTCACGCACTTTCTATATTGGGCCAGAATTTGGTGACTTTTTGGATATGCTAAGACCCCCTAAAGGCCACCCAAAGACGCGGAAGAAAAAAGAAAGCGTAATAATAATTAAAGCTGCAAGCAGCGTCGTTCGGCCCTCGCAGCGAAGCTGCTCGCCCTCCTTCCGCAACCCCTCCGCTCCATCCGCGACGCTCTCCAAACCCAGCTCCGCGCTTCTCCATCCTGGCCGGCAGCCGGGGGCACCAGGGCACGTCTGGCAGAACAGAAAGTCAACCACCCCGACACCAGAAACCGTGAACGGCCTCCGCGTCCACACCTCACCCTGACTCAGCATCCCCTCTTAGCCCACCATTACACGTCTCACCACTAGGAGATTCTCTATCTTTACCACACTGGTGATGTGATGTTCAGTCTCGAGCATATCGAAGGCTGTTTGTGGAAGTTAGATGGGGTCAGTGATCACACAGACAAAATTTGAAATTGATCTGATCATGCACATGGGAGTTATTAAGTCAAGTAACATAATGGTGACTGGTCAAAGTTTGAGGCTTAGCCACGCCCACACCTTTATACTTATTTAAAATCCAACGGTTGAATTTTTTCCTCTATGTCTTAAGAGTATATAGCAGGAGTTTGAAGGTGATCGGTGGAAAGGACGACGAGACATCATTCTCCTAATAACGTGTGCGAAAACCACTAAATCGAGTACTTGGACAAAAATGGCCGACCTCCTGTGCGACATTGTACTTGGCTCCAAGAGACTTTTTTGTAGGTCCTGAGACACTACATTAGTGTGCCAAATTTCGTGATCCTCAGTCAAAGCATGGCTTGGGGCTGATAGTTTTAATGGTCCTAGGGGGGCGCTATTTCAGAAAAAAGGCCACGCCCACAAACTTCAGCTGTCCAATTCTATTAGGGGTCAGAGTAAGAAATCGCCATGGCATCAAAGCCCCTCCCTTTCTGAAAAGCTAGCAGATCTGAATGGTCATTACAACATCATGAAGACAGTGCATGACCTTAGTGTCATGTTGACTAAATTAGAGGGGACAAATATGGGCATTTCACCATAAAAAATAGACTTCCTGTAGTCAGGGGGCGGGGCTTAGGTGATGTCAGCTGTCCACATTGTCATTGTCTTGAGATGTGGTCAATGATCACACAGACACAGTTTGATATAGATCTGATCATGCAGATGGGAGTTAAGTCAAGTAATGTAATGGCGAAAGGTCAAAGTTTGAGGCTTAGCCACGCCCACACTTTTATACTTATATAAAATCCGATGGTTGAATTTTTCTCCCTTTGTCTTAAGAGTATATAGCAGAAGTTTGAAGGCGATTGGTGAAAAGGGCGATGGTGCAACGCTCTCCAAACAACGTGTGCGAAAACCACTAAATCGAGTACTTGGACCAAAATGGCTGACTTCCTGTGCGACTTTGCACATGGCTCCAAGAGACTTTTTTGTAGGTCCTGAGACCCCACATTAGTGTATCAAATCTCGTAATCCTCAGTCAAAGCATGGCTTGGGGCTGACAGTTTTAATGGTCCTAGGGGGCGCTATTTAAGAAAATAGGCCACGCCCACAAACTTCAGCTGTCCATTTCTATTGGGGGTCAGACTAGGATCACTCATCAGACATTTTGTTGTGATGTCACAATGATTGAAGAAATGAGAGACAAACGTATTTTCATGGCGTGATGGCGAATTTCGCCATGCTCCCAAAGCCCCGCCTTTATTCGAAACCTGCCAGTACTATAGATCAAGTGACCTCAACTTGTCTGCTGCCATTTGCCAGTGATTGCTGGTGATTGGTTAAAAGGAGTCCAATAGGGAGCTGTGAAAAAAAGAGTGGCGTGGCGACAGGTCAAAGTTTGAGGCTTAGCCACGCCCACACCTTTATACTTATATAAAATCCGACGGTTGAATTTTTTCATCTATGTCTTAAGAGTATATAGCAGATGTTTGAAGGCGATTGGTGAAAAGGGAAATGGTGCAACACTCTCCAAACAACGTGTGCGAATACCACTAAATCGAGTACTTGGACCAAAATGGCCGACTTCCTGCACGACTTTGCACTTGGCTCCAAGAGACTTTTTTGTAGGTCCTGAGACCCCACATTAGTGTATCAAATTTCGTAATCCTCAGTCAAAGCATGGCTTGGGGCTGACAGTTTTAATGGTCCTAGGGGGCGCTATTTCATTAAATAGGCCACGCCCACAAACTTCAGCTGTGCAGTTCTATTAGAGGTCAGAGTAGGATCACTCATCAGAAATTGTGTGGCGATGTCACAATGATTGAAGAAATGAGAGACAAACGTATTTCCATGGCGTGATGGCGAATTTCGCCATGCTCCCAAAGCCCCGCCTTTATTCGAAACCTGCCAGTACTATAGATCAAGTGACCTCAACTTGTCTGCTGCCATTTGCCAGAGATTGCTGGTGATTGGTTAAAAGGAGTCCAATAGGGAGCTGTGAAAAAAAGAGTGGCGTGGCGACAGGTCAAAGTTTGAGGCTTAGCCACGCCCACACCTTTATACTTATATAAAATCCGACGGTTGAATTTTTTCATCTATGTCTTAAGAGTATATAGCAGATGGTTGAAGGCGATTGATGAAAAGGGCAATGGTGCAATACTCTCCAAACAACGTGTGCGAATACCACTAAATCGAGTCCTTGGACCAAAATGGCCGACTTCCTGCGCGACTTTGCACTTGGCTCCAAGAGACTTTTTTCTAGGTCCTGAGACACCACATTAGTGTACCAAATTTTGTACTCCTCAGTCAAAGCATGGCTTGGGGCTGACAGTTTTAATGGTCCTAGGGGGCGCTATTTCAGAAAATAGGCCACGCCCACCGGATGTTCACATCACATTTTGTGGGGGGCCGAACTAGGATCACTCCCAAGAGGTTTTGTGGCGATATCTCTAGAAATGGCGAAATGGGAGGCAAACGTAAGGCCACATCGGTACGCCTGACTTCGCCGCGCCGTCACAGCCCCGCCTTCTGCAGAAAACTCCCATAAAGTGACGCCAAGCAACCCCAACTTGTCTTCAGTTACCTGCTACAAATTTGGGATGATTACTTGAAAGGGCGAATTTTTGAAAATTTCCCAGTAAAACTTGACCTTTTAAGTCCTGAGGGGGCGGGGCTTATGTGACATCATCAATCGACCATTCATTTGTCTTCGTGGGACGATGCCGATTGTCCATAGAAAGTTACTTTAACTGTAATTCTTTCATTTATGAAATTATAGCAATTTGAATTTTTTTGGCGAGTGCTCGAAATTTGAGGCCTGGTCCCGCCCCTTCAGTATTTACGAAAAGTCAATTTTATTGTCTCATTTTAATCGTCCATCGCTTCTGTTCGATCGCACACTATTTTTGAGACGATCGTGCGAAAAATGACCAAACTGTTCAACCAAATATAGACCCTAGAAATGGCCAAAACGTGGTCAAAATGGCCACTTTAGTCCAAAATGGCCGACTTTCTGTTTGATATTGACCATGGGTGCAAGAGGCTTTTCTGTGCGTATTGCTGAGTTCTACAAGTGTACCAAATTTCATAACTCTACTATGAAAAAAGGTCAAAGCGGAGGGGTATTTTTAATTTTCCAGGGGGCGCTGTTGAAACATTTTTTTACCAACTTTCACGTTGCCATTGAAATACGTAAATTTCACGCACTTTCTATATTGGGCCAGAATTTGGTGAGTTTTTGGATATGCTAAGACCCCCTAAAGGCCGTCCAAAGACGCGGAAGAAAAAGAAAGAAAAAAAAAAATAATAAACGGAGCAGATACAATAGGCCTTCGCAGCGCTTCGCTGCTCGGGCCTAATAAACGGAGCAGATACAATAGGCCTTCGCAGCGCTTCGCTGCTCGGGCCTAATAATAAACGGAGCAGATACAATAGGCCTTCGCAGCTTCACTGCTCGGGCCTAATTAAAGCTGCAAGCAGCGTCGTTCGGCCCTCGCAGCTCCGCGCCGCTCCGGCCTGGCCGGCAGCCAGGGGCACCAGGGCACGTCCCCGGAACAGAAACGTCGACCACCCCGACACATGAAACCGCTAACGGTCACCTCGTCTGCACCTCACCCTGACTCAGCATCCCCTCTGAGCCCACCATTATATTACACGTCTCACCACTAGGGCATACCCCATCTTTGCCACACTGGTGGTGTGATGACAGTGACCAACTTTAATGCTATTTTGACCATGTTTTTTAAAGTTCCCGAAGGTTAAAGTTAACTAGGCGGCGCTGTGACCAACTACAGAAAAGTCCCATTGAGGTCAGCTTTGGTGACATTATATAACATTCACCAACCGTTTGCGCCTCACTGGCTAAAGGGCATGATTGTTCATTGCCATGTTCAGTCTCGGGCAAATTGGAGGCTGTTTGTGGAAGTTACAGTCAAACGTAAGGTCATGGCGTCATGGCAGCATTCGCCATTGCATCAAAGCCCCTCCCTTTCTGGAAATCTTTCAAGTCTGAATGGTAATTACAACATTATGAAGACAGTGTATGACCTTAGTGTCATGTTCACTAAGTTACAGGTGACAAATATGGGCATTTCACCATAAAACAATAGACTTCCTGTTGTCAGGGGGCGGGGCTTAGGTGATGTCAGCTGTCCACAATAATGTTGCCTTGAGATGTGGTCAGTGATCACACAGACAAAGTTTGAAATAGATCTGATTGTGCACATGGGAGTTATTAAGTCAAGTAATGTAATGGCGAAAGGTCAAACTTTGAGGCTTAGCCACGCCCACATCTTTATACTTATTTAAAATCCGACGGTTGAATTTTTTCCTCTATGTCTTAAGAGTATATAGCAGAAATTTGAAGGTGATTGGTGAAAAGGGCGATGGAGCATCACTCTCCAAACAACGTGTGCGAAAACCACTAAATCGAGTACTTGGACCAAAATGGCCGACTTCCTGTGCGACTTTGCACTTGGCTCCAAGAGACTTTTTTGTAGGTCCTGAGACACCACATTAGTGTACCAAATTTCGTAATCCTCAGTCAAAGCATGGCTTGGGGCTGACAGTTTTAATGGTCCTAGGGGGCGCTAATTCAAAAAATAGGCCACGCCCACAAACTTAAGCTGACCATTTCTATTGGGGGTCAGACTAGGATCACTCACAACAAATTTCGAGGTGATATCACGATAAATGAAGAAATGAGAGGCAAACGTATTTCCATGGCGTGATGGCGAATTTCACCATGCTCCCAAAGCCCCGCCTTTTTTCAAAACCTTCCAGTACTGAAGACCAAGTGACCTCAACTTGTCTGCTGCCTTTTACCAGAGATTCCTGGTGATTGGGTAAAAGGAGTCCAATAGGGAGCTGTGAAAAAAAGAGTGGCGTGGCGAAAGGTCAAAGTTTGAGGCTTAGCCACGCCCACACCTTTAAACTTATTTAAAATCCGACGGTTGAATTTTTTCCTCTATGTCTTAAGAGTATATAGCAGAAGTTTGAAAGCGATTGGTGAAAAGGGCGACGGAGCATCACTCTCCAAACAACGTGTGTGAAAACCACTAAATCGCGCACTTGGACCAAAATGGCCGACTTCCTGTGCGACTTTGCACTTGGCTCCAAGAGACTTTTTTGTAGGTCCTGAGACACCACATTAGTGTACCAAATTTCGTAATCCTCAGTCAAAGCATGGCTTGGGGCTGACAGTTTTAATGGTCCTAGGGGGCGCTATTTCAGAAAATAGGCCACGCCCACCGGATCTTCCAATCAGATCTTTTGGGGGGCCGGACTAGGATCACTCACAAGAAGCTTCGTGACGATATCTTTAGAAATGACGAAATGGGAGGCAAACGTAAGGCCACGGCGGTACGCCTGAATTCGTTGCGCCGCCACAGCCCCGCCCTCTGCCGAAAACTCCCATAAAGTGACGCAAAGCAACCCCCACTTGTCTTGAGTTACCAGCTACAAATTTGTGGTGATTGAGTGAAATGGGGCCATTTGGGACCTTTCACAGTAAAACTTGACCTTTTTGGTCCTGAGGGGGCGGGGCTTGTGTGACATCATCATCCGACCATTCAATTTACTTTGTGGGTGGATGACAAATGACCACAGAAAGTTTGGTAACTCTATTCCATACAGATATGAAGATATAGCAATTTAAATTTTTTTGGCGAGCAGTCAAACTTCGAGGCCTGGCCCCGCCCCTTCAACATATACGAAAAGTCAGAATCCTTGTCTCATTTTTTTCACCCATCCCTTCTGAGCAATTTTACACAATTTTTGAGACGATCGTGCGAAAAATGATCGAGCAATCCAATCAGAAACGGACCCTGAAAACGGCAAAAACGGCAAAAAATCGCCATTTCAACCCAAAATGGCCGACTTCCTGTTTGATATTGACCATGCTTGCAAGAGACTTTTCTGTGCGGACTGTTGAGTACTACAAGTGTACCAAATTTCATAACTGTACGATAAACTAAGCTTTATGGAGAGGGGTTTTTTTCACTTTCTAGGGGGCGCTGTTCAGCCATTTTCTTTGCGATTTTTTTGGGACCTTTAAAATATCAAATTTTTCACCAGGCCTGACAAGTGTGCAAAATATTGTGAGTTTTGGGGTATGTTAAGGTCCCCAAAAAGCCGTTCAAAGCGGACACGGAATAATAAAAAATAATTAAAGCTGCAAGCAGCGTCGTTCGGCCCTCGCAGCTCCGCGCCGCTCCGGCCTGGCCGGCAGCCCGGGGCACCAGGGCATGTCTGGCAGAACAGAAACGTCAATCATCCCGTCACCGGAAACAGCAAATGGCCTCCTAGTCCGCACCTCACCCTGACTAAGCATCCCCTCTGAGCTCACCATTAAATTGAATTGTAAGGTTACGGCGTTACGCCAGAATTCGCCATGGCATTAAAGCCCCTCCCTTTCTGGAAAGCTATCAGATTTGAATGGCCATTACAGCATCATGAAGACAGTGCATGACCTAGGTGTCATGTTGACTAAATTAGAGGGGACAAATATGGGCATTTCAGCATAAAATAATAACTTCCTTTAGTCAGGGGGCGGGGCTTAGATGATGTCAGCTGTCCACATTGTCATTGTTTACAGATATGGTCAATGATCACACAGACAAAGTTCGAAAAAGATCTGATCATGCACATGGGAGTTATTAAGTCAAGTAATGGCGAAAGGTCAAAGTTTGAGGCTTAGCCACGCCTACACCTTTCAACTTTTGAAAAATCCGACGGTTGACTTTTTTCCCCTATGCCTTAAGAGTATATAGCAGAAGTTTGAAGGCGATTGGTAAAAAGGGCGAAGGAGCATCACTCTCCAAACAACGTGTGCGAAAACCACTAAATCGCGTACTTGGACCAAAATGGCCGACTTCCTGTGCAATTTTGTGCTTGGCTCCAAGAGACTTTTTTGTAGGTCCTGGGACACCACATTAGTGTACCAAATTTCGTAATCCTCAGTGAAAGCATGGCTTGGGGCTAATAAATTAAATGGTCCTAGGGGGCGCTATTTCAGAAATTAGGCCACGCCCACATATTTCAGGTGTCTATGTCTCTTTGGGGTCAGACTAGGATCACTCACCAGAAGTTTCGTAACAATATCACGATAAATGAAGAAATGAGAGGCAAACGTATTTCCATGGCGTGATGGCGATTTTCGACATGCTCCCAAAGCCCCGCCTTTTTTTGAAACCTTCCAGTACTGGATACCAAGTGACCTCAAGTTGTCTACTGCTATTTGCCAGAGACTTCTGCCGATTGGGTAAAAGGAGTCCAGTAGGGAGCTGTGAAAAAAAGAGTGGCGCGGCGACAGGTCAAAGTTTGAGGCTTAGCCACGCCCACACCTTTCAACTTTTGAAAAATCCGACGGTTGAATTTTTTCCCCTATGCCTTAAGAGTATACAGCAGAAGTTTGAAGGCGATTGGTGAAAAGGGCGACGGAGCATCACTCTCCAAACAACGTGTGCGAAAACCACTAAATCGCGTACTTGGACCAAAATGGCCGACTTCCTGTGCAATTTTGTGATTGGCTCCAAGAGACTTTTTTGTAGGTCCTGGGACACCACATTAGTGTACCAAATTTCGTAATCCTCAGTCAAAGCATGGCTTGGGGCTATTAGTTTAAATGGTCCTAGGGGGCGCTATTTCAGAAATTAGGCCACGCCCACATATTTCAGCTGTCTATGTCTCTTTGTGGTCAGACTAGGATCACTCACCAGAAGTTTCGTAACGATATCACGATAAATGAAGAAATGAGAGGCAAACGTATTTCCATGGCGTGATGGCGATTTTCGCCATGCTCCCAAAGCCCTGCCTTTTTTTGAAACCTTCCAGTACTGGATACCAAGTGACCTCAAGTTGTCTACTGCTATTTGCCAGAGACTCCTGCTGATTGGGTAAAAGGAGTCCAGTAGGGAGCTGTGAAAAAAAGAGTGGTGCGGCGACAGGTCAAAGTTTGAGGCTTAGCCACGCCCACACCTTTCAACTTTTGAAAAATCCGACGGTTGAATTTTTTCCTCTATGTCTTAAGAGCAGATGGCAGAAGTTTGAAGCAGATTGGTGAAAATGGCGACGGAGCATCACTCTCCAAACAACGTGTGCGAAAACCACTAAATTGCGTACTTGGACCAAAATGGCCGACTTCCTGTGCAACTTTGCACTTGGCTCCAAGAGACTTTTTTGTAGGTCCTGAGACACCACATTAGTGTACCAAATTTCGTACTCCTCAGTCAAAGCATGGCTTGGGGCTGACAGTTTTAATGGTCCTAGGGGGCCCTATTTCAGAAAATAGGCCACGACCACCGGATGTTCACATCAGATCTTTTGAGGGGCCGGACTAGGATCACTCACAACAAGTTTCGTGACGATATCTTTAGAAATGACGAAATGGAAGGCAAACGTAAGGCCATGGCGGTACGCCTGACTTCGCCGCGCCGCCACAGCCCCGCCTTCTGCCGAAAACTCCCATAAAGTGACGCCAAGCAACCTCCACTTGTCTTGAGTTACCAGCTACAAGTTTGTGGTGATTAAGTGAAATGGGGCAATTTGGGACCTTTCACAGTAAAACTTGACCTTTTTGGTCCTGAGGGGGCGGGGCTTGTGTGATGTCATCATCCGACCATTCAATTTACTTTGTGGCTGGATGACGAATGACCACAGAAAGTTTGGTAATTCTATTCCTTTCAGTTATTAAGTTATAGCAATTTTAAATTTTTTGGCGAGTAGTCAAACTTCGAGGCCTGGCCCCGCCCCTTCAACATATACGAAAACTCAGAATCCTTGTCTCATTTTGTTCGCCCATTCCTTCTGAGCAATTTTACACAAGTTTTGAGACGATCGTGCGAAAAATGATCGAGCAATCCAATCAGAAACGGACCCTAAAAACGGCAAAAACGGCTAAAAATCGCCATTTCAACCCAAAATGGCCGACTTCCTGTTTGATATTGACCATGCTTGCAAGAGACTTTTCTGTGCGGACTGTTGAGTTCTACAAGTGTACCAAATTTCATAACTGTACGATAAACTAAGCTTTATGGAGAGGGTTTTTTTTCACTTTGTAGGGGGCGCTGTTCAGCCATTTTCTTTGCGATTTTTTTGGGACCTTTAAAATATCAAATTTTTCACCAGGCCTGAGAAGTTTGCAAAATATTGTGAGTTTTGGGGTATGTTAAGGTCCCCAAAAAGCCGTTCAAAGGGGGCACGGAATAACAAAAAATAATTAAAGCTGCAAGCAGCGTCGTTCGGCCCTCGCAGCTCCGCGCCGCTCCGGTCTGGACGGCAGCCCGGGGCACCAGTGCACGTCTGACAGAACAGAAACGTCAACCACCCCGACACCAGAAACCGCGAATGGCCTCCTAGTCTGCACCTCACCCTGACTCAGCATCCCCTCTGAGCTCACCATTAAATTGAATATTAAGATTACGGCGTTACGCCAGAATTCGCCATGGCATCAAAGCCCCTCCCTTTCTGGAAAGCTATCAGATCTGAATGGTCATTACAGCATCATGAAGACAGTGCATGACCTTAGGGTCATGTTGACTAAATTAGAGGGGACAAATATGGGCATTTCAGCATAAAAAATAAATTCCTGTAGTCAGGGGGCGGGGCTTAGGTGATGTCAGCTGTCCACATTGTCATTGTTTACAGATATGGTCAATGATCACACAGACAAAGTTCGAAAAAGATCTGATCATGCACATGGGAGTTATTAAGTCAAGTAAAGTAATGGCGAAAGGTCAACGTTTGAGGCTTAGCCACGCCCACACCTTTCAACTTTTGAAAAATCCGACGGTTGAATTTTTTCCCCTATGTCTTAAGAGTGTATTGCAGAAGTTTGAAGGTGATTGGTGAAAAGGGCGACGGAGCATCACTCTCCAAACAATGTGTGCGAAAACCACTAAATCACGTACTTGCACCAAAATGGCCGACTTCCTGTGCGACTTTACGCTTGGCTCCAAGAGACTTTTTTGTAGGTCCTGAGACCCCACATTAGTGTACCAAATTTCGTAATCCTCAGTCAAAGCATGGCTTGGGGCTGAAAGTTTTAATGGCTCTAGGGGGCGCTATTTAAGAATATAGGCCACGCCCACAAACTTCAGCTGTCTATTTCTCTTGGAGCTCAGACTAGGATCACTCACCAGAAGTTTCGTAGCAATATCACGATAACTGAAGAAATGAGACAAACGTATTTCCATGGCGTGATGGCGATTTTCGCCATGGTCCCAAAGCCCCGCCTTTTTTCAAAACCTGCCAGTACTGGAGACCAAGTAACCTCAACTTGTCTACTGCTGTTTGCCACAGAATCCTGGTGATTGGGTAAAAGGAGTCCAGTAGGGAGCTGTGAAAAAAAGAGTAGCGTGGCGACAGGTCAAAGTTTGAGGCTTAGCCACGCCCACACCTTTCAACTTTTGAAAAATCCGACGGTTAAATTTTTTCCCCTATGTCTTAAGGGTATATAGCAGAAGTTTGAAGGAGATTGGTGAAAAGGGCGACGGAGCATCACTCTCCAAACAACGTGTGCGAAAACCACTAAATCGCGTACTTGATCCAAAATGGCCGACTTCCTGTGCGACTTTGAACTTGACTCCAAGAGACTTTTTTGTAGGTCCTGAGACACCACATTAGTGTACCAAATTTCGTAATCCTCAGTCAAAGCATGGCTTGGGGCTAATAGTTTAAATGGTCCTAGGGGGCGCTATTTCAAAACATAGGCCACGCCCACAAAATTCAGCTGTCTATTTCTCTTGGAGCTCAGACTAGGATCACTCACCAGAAGTTTCGTAGCAATATCACGATAACTGAAGAAATGAGAGACAAACGTATTTCCATGGCGTGATGGCGATTTTCGCCATGGTCCCAAAGCCCCGCCTTTTTTCAAAACCTGCCAGTACTGGAGACCAAGTAACCTCAACTTGTCTACTGCTGTTTGCCACAGAATCCTGGTGATTGGGTAAAAGGAGTCCAGTAGGGAGCTGTGAAAAAAAGAGTAGCGTGGCGACAGGTCAAAGTTTGAGGCTTAGCCACGCCCACACCTTTCAACTTTTGAAAAATCCGACGGTTGAATTTTTTCCCCTATGTCTTAAGGGTATATAGCAGAAGTTTGAAGGAGATTGGTGAAAAGGGCGACGGAGCATCACTCTCCAAACAACGTGTGCGAAAACCACTAAATCGCGTACTTGATCCAAAATGGCCGACTTCCTGTGCGACTTTGAACTTGACTCCAAGAGACTTTTTTGTAGGTCCTGAGACACCACATTAGTGTACCAAATTTCGTAATCCTCAGTCAAAGCATGGCTTGGGGCTAATAGTTTTAATGGTCCTAGGGGGCGCTATTTCAGAAAATAGGCCACGCCCACCAGATGTTCACATCAGATCTTTTGGGGGGCCGGACTAGGATCACTCACAAGAAGTTTCGTGACGATATCTTTGGAAATGACGAAATGGGAGGCAAACGTAAGGCCAAGGCGGTACGCCTGAATTCGCCGCGCCACCACAGCCCCGCCCTCTGCCGAAAACTCCCATAAAGTGACGCCAAGCAACCCCCACTTGTCTTGAGTTACCAGCTACAAATTTGTGGTGATTAAGTGAAATGGGGCAATTTGGGACCTTTCACAGTAAAACTTGATCTTTTTGGTCCTGAGGGGGCGGGGCTTGTGTGATGTCATCATCCGACCTTTCAATTTACTTTGTGGGTGGATGACGAATGACCACAGAAAGTTTGGTAACTCTATTCCATTCAGTTATGAAGTTATAGCAATTTAAATATTTTTGGCGAGTAGTCAAACTTCGAGGCCTGGCTCCGCCCCTTCAACATATACGAAAACTCAGAATCCTTATCTCATTTTGTTCGCCCATCCCTTCTGAGCAATTTTACACAATTTTTGAGACGATCGTGCGAAAAATGATCGAGCAATCCAATCAGAAACGGACCCTAAAAACGGCAAAAACGGCAAAAAATCGCCATTTCAACCCAAAATGGCCGACTTCCTGTTTGATATTGACCATGGTTGCAAGAGACTTTTCTGTGCGGACTGTTGAGTACTACAAGTGTACCAAATTTCATAACTGTACGATAAACTAAGCTTTATGGAGAGGGGTTTTTTTCACTTTGTAGGGGGCGCTGTTCAGCCATTTTCTTTGCGATTTTTTTGGGACCTTTAAAATATCAAATTTTTCACCAGGCCTGACAAGTGTGCAAAATATTGTGAGTTTTGGGGTATGTTAAGGTCCCCAAAAAGCTGTTCAAAGGGGGCACGGAATAACAAAAAATAATAATAATCAGAGCAAAAACAAGAGGCCTTCGCAGCGCTTTCGCTGCTCGGGCCTAATAATAATCAGAGCAAAAACAAGAGGCCTTCGCAGCGCTTTCGCTGCTCGGGCCTAATTAAAGCTGCAAGCAGCGTCGTTCGGCCCTCGCAGCTCCGCGCCGCTCCGGCCTGGCCGGCAGCCCGGGGCACCAGGGCACGTCTGGCAGAACAGAAACGTCAACCACCCCGACACCAGAAACCGCAAATGGCCTCCTCGTCCGCACCTCACCCTGACTCAGCATCCCCTCTGAGCTCACCATTAAATTGAATTGTAAGGTTACGGCGTTACGCCAGAATTCGCCATGGCATCAAAGCCCCTCCCTATCTGGAAAGCTATCAGATCTGAATGGTCATTACAGCATCATGAAGACCGTGCATGACCTTCGTGTCATGTTGACTAAATTAGAGGGGACAAATATGGGCATTTCAGCATAAAACAATAGACTTCCTGTATTCAGGGGGCGGGGCTTAGGTGATGTCAGCTGTCCACATTGTCATTGTTTAAAGATATGGTCAATGATCACACAGACAAAGTTCGAAAAAGATCTGATCATGCACATGGGAGTTATTAAGTCAAGTAAAGTAATGGCGAAAGGTCAAAGTTTGAGACTTAGCCACGCCCACACCTTTCAACTTTTGAAAAATCCGACGGTTGAATTTTTTCTCCTATGTCTTAAGAGTAAATAGCAGAAGTTTGAAGGCGATTGGTGAAAAGGGCAACGGAGCATCACTCTCCAAACAACGTGTGCCAAAACAACTAAATCGCGTACTTGGACCAAAATGCCCGACTTCCTGTGCGACTTTGCACTTGGCTCCAAGAGACTTTTTTGTAGGTCCGGAGACACCTCATTAGTGTACCAAATTTCGTAATCCTCAGTCAAAGAATGGCTAGGGGCTGACAGTTTTAATGGTCCTAGGGGGCGCTATTTCAGAAAAATGGCCACGCCCACAAATTTTAGCTGTCCATTTCTATTGGGGGTCAGACTAGGATCACTCACAACAAATTTCGAGGTGATATCTCGATAACTTAAGAAATGAGAGGCAAACGTATTTCCATGGCGTGATGGCGATTTTCGCCATGCTCCCAAAGCCCCGCCTTTTTTCAAAACCTTCCAGTACTGGAGACAAAGTAACCTCAACTTGTCTACTGCTGTTTGCCACAGAATCCTGGTGTTTGGGTAAAAGGAGTCCAGTAGGGAGCTGTGAAAAAAAGAGTGGCGTGGCGACAGGTCAAAGTTTGAGGCTTAGCCACGCCCACATCTTTCAACTTTTGAAAAATCCGACGGTTGAATTTTTTCCCCTATGTCTTAAGAGTATATAGCAGAAGTTTGAAGGAGATTGGTGAAAAGGGCGACGGAGCATCACTCTCCAAACAACGTGTGCGAAAACCACTAAATCGCGCACTTGGACCAAAATGGCCGACTTCCTGTGCGACTTTGCGCTTGGCTCCAAGAGACTTTTTTGTAGGTCCTGAGACACCACATTAGTGTACCAAATTTCGTAATCCTCAGTCAAAGCATAGCTTGGGGCTATTAGTTTAAATGGTCCTAGGGGGCGCTATTTAAGAAAATAGGCCACGCCCACTAAATTCAGATATCTATGTCGCTTGGGGGTCAGACTAGGATCACACACCAGAAGTTTCGTAGCAATATCACGATAACTGAAGAAATGAGAGGCAAACATACTTCCACGGCGTGATGGCGATTTTCGCCATGCTCCTGAAGCCCCGCCTTTTTTTGAAACCTGCCAGTACTGGATACCAAGTGACCTCAAGTTGTCTACTGCTGTTTGCCAGAGATTCCTGCTGATTGGGTAAAAGGAGTCCAGTAGGGAGCTGTGAAAAAATGAGTGGCGTGGCGACAGGTCAAAGTTTGAGGCTTAGCCACGCCCACACCGTTAAACTTTTGAAAAATCCGACGGTTGAATTTTTTCCTCTTTGTCTTAAGAGTATATAGCAGACGTTTCAAGGAGATTGGTGAAAAGGGCGACGGAGCATCACTCTCCAAACAAGGTGTGCGAAAACCAGTAAATCGCGTACTTGGACCAAAATGGCCGACTTCCTGTGCGACTTTGCACTTGGGTCCAAGAGACTTTTTTGTAGGTCCTGAGACACCACATTAGTGTACCAAATTTCGTAATCTTCAGTCAAAGCATGGCTTGGGGCTGACAGTTTTAATGGTCCTAGGGGGCGCTATTTCAGAAAATAGGCCACGCCCACCGGATATTGACATCAGATCTTTTGGGGGGCCGGACTAGGATCACTCACAAGAAGTTTCGTGACGATATCTTTGGAAATGACGAAATGGGAGGCAAACGTAAGGCCAAGGCGGTACGCCTGAATTCGCCGCGCCGCCACAGCCCCGCCCTCTGCCGAAAACTCCCATAAAGTGACGCCAAGCAACCCCCACTTGTCTTGAGTTACCAGCTACAATTTTGTGGTGATTAAGTGAAATGGGGCAATTTGGGACCTTTCACAGTAAAACTTGATCTTTTTGGTCCTGAGGGGGCGGGGCTTGTGTGATGTCATCATCCGACCATTCAATTTACTTTGTGGGGGGATGACGAATGACCACAGAAAGTTTAGTAACTCTATTCCATTCAGTTATGAAGTTATAGCAATTTAAATATTTTTGGCGAGTAGTCAAACTTCGAGGCCTGGCTCCGCCCCTTCAACATATACGAAAACTCAGAATCCTTATCTCATTTTGTTCGCCCATCCCTTCTGAGAAATTTTACACAATTTTTGAGACGATCGTGCGAAAAATGATCGAGCAATCCAATCAGAAACGGACCCTAAAAACGGCAAAAACGGCAAAAAATCGCCATTTCAACCCAAAATGGCCGACTTCCTGTTTGATATTGACCATGGTTGCAAGAGACTTTTCTGTGCGGACTGTTGAGTACTACAAGTGTACCAAATTTCATAACTGTACGATAAACTAAGCTTTATGGAGAGGGGTTTTTTTCACTTTGTAGGGGGCGCTGTTCAGCCATTTTCTTTGCGATTTTTTTGGGACCTTTAAAATATCAAATTTTTCACCAGGCCTGACAAGTGTGCAAAATATTGTGAGTTTTGGGGTATGTTAAGGTCCCCAAAAAGCTGGTCAAAGGGGGCACGGAATAACAAAAAATAATAATTAAAGCTGCAAGCAGCGTCGTTCGGCCCTCGCAGCGAAGCTGCTCGCCCTCCTTCAGCACCCCCTCCGCTCCATCCCCGACGCTCTCCAAACCCGGCTCCGCGCTTCTCCATCCTGGCCGGCAGCCGAGGGCATCAGGGCATGCCTGTCGGAACAGAAAGTCAGCCACCCCAACACCGGAAACCGTGAAAGGCCTCCTCGTCCACACCTCACCCTGACTCAGCATCCCTTCTGAGCCCACCATTACATGTCTCACCCCTAGGAGATACTCTATCTTTACCACACTGGTGATGTGATGTTCAGTCTCTGGCAAATCGGAGGCTGTTTGTGGAAGTTACAGTCAAACGTAAGGTCACAGCGTCACGCCAGAAATCGCCATGGCATCAAAGCCCCTCACTTTCTGAAAAGCTATCAGATCTGAATGGTCATTACAACATCATGAAGACAGTGCATGACCTTAGTGTCATCTTGACTAAATTAGAGGGGACAAATATGGGCAGTTCACCATAAAACAATAGACTTCCTTTAGTCAGGGGGCGGGGCTTAGGTGATGTCAGCTGTCCACATTGTCACTGTCTTCAGATGTGGTCAGTGATCACACAGACAAAGTATGAAATTGATCTGATCATGCACATGGGAGTTATTAAGTCAAATAAAGTAATGGCGACTGGTCAAAGTTTGAGGCTTAGCCACGCCCATACCTTTATACTTATTTAAAATCCGACGGTTGAATTTTTTCCTCTATGTCTTAAGAGTATATAACAGGAGTTTGAAGGTGATCGGTGGAAAGGGCGAGGAGATATCATTCTCCTTATAACGTGTGCGAAAACCACTAAATTGAGTAATTGCACCAAAATGGCCGACCTCCTGTGCGACATTGCGCTTGGCTCCAAGAGACTTTTTTGTAGGTCCTGAGACACTACATTAGTGTGCCAAATTTTGTGATCCTCAGTCAAAGCATGGCTTGGGGCTGACTGTTTTAATGGTCCTAGGGGGCACTGTTTTGGAAAATAGGCCACGCCCACAAACTTCAGCTGTCCAATTATATTAGGGGTCAGAGTAGGATCACTCATCAGAAATTGTGTGGCAATGTCACAATGATTGAAGAAATGAGAGACAAACGTATTTCCATGGCGTGATGGCGAATTTCGCCATGCTCCCAAAGCCCCGCCTTTATTCGAAACCTGCCAGTACTATAGACCTAGTGACCTCAACTTGTCTGCTGCAATTTGCCACTGTTTGGTGGTGATTGGATAAAAGGAGTCCAATAGGGAGCTGTGAAAAAAAGAGTGGCGTGGCGACAAGTCAGAGTTTGAGGCTTAGCCACGCCCACACCTTTATACTTATTTAAAATCCGACGGTTGAATTTTTTCATCTATGTCTTAAGAGTATATAGCAGAAGTGTGAATGCGATTGGTGAAAAGGGCGACGGAGCATCACTCTCCAAACAACGTGTGCGAAAACCACTAAATCACGCACTTGGACCAAAATGGCCGACTTCCTGTGCGACTTTGCACTTGGCTCTAAGAGACTTTTTTGTAGGTCCTGAGACACCACATTAGTGTACCACATTTCGAAATCCTCAGTCAAAGCATGGCTTGGGGCTGTCAGTTTTAATGGTCCTAGGGGGCGCTATTTCAGCAAATAGACCACGCCCACCGGAATGTCACATCAGATTTTTTGGGGGGCCGGACTAGGATCACTCACAAGAAGTTTCGTGGCGATATCTCTAGAAATGACGAAATGGGAGGCAAACGTGAGGCCTAAGTGGTACGCCTGAGTTCGCCGCGCCGCCACAGCCCAGCCTTCTGCAGAAAACTCCCATAAAGTGACGCCAAGCAACCCCAACTTGTCTTCAGTTACCTGATACAAATTTGGGATGATTATTTGAAAGGGCAAATTTTGGAAAATTTCCCAGTAAAACTTGACCTTTTAAGTCCTGAAGGGGCGGGGCTTATGTGACATCATCAATTGACCATTCATTTGTCTTCGGGGGGCGATGATGATTGTCCATAGAAAGTTACTTTAACTGTAATTCTTTCATTTATGAAATTATAGCAATTTGAATTTTTTTGGCGAGTGCTCGAACTTTGAGGCCTGGTCCCGCCCCTTCAGTATTTACGAAAAGTCAATTTTATTGTCTCATTTTAATCGTCCGTCGCTTCTGTTCGATCGCACACTATTTTTGAGACGATCGTGCGAAAAATGACCAAACTGTTCAACCAAATATAGACCCAAGAAATGGCCGAAACAGGGTCAAAATGGCCACTTTAGTCCAAAATGGCCGACTTCCTGTTTGATATTGACCATGGATGCAAGAGGCTTTTCTGTGCGTATTGTTGAGTTCTACAAGTGTACCAAATTTCATAACTGTACGATAAACTAAGCTTTATGGAGAGGGGTATTTTTCACTTTCTAGGGGGCGCTGTTCAGCCATTCTTTTATGAACTTTCACATTGCCAGTGAAATACGTAAATTTCACGCACTTTCAATATTGGGCCAGAATTTGGTGACTTTTTGGATATGCTAAGACCCCCTAAAGGCCAGTCAAAGACGCGGAAGAAAAAAGAAAGAAAGAAAGCGTAATAATAAACGGAGCAGATACAATAGGCCTTCGCAGCTTCACTGCTCGGGCCTAATAATCAGAGCAAAAACAAGAGGCCTTCGCAGCGCTTTCGCTGCTCGGGCCTAATTAAAGCTGCAAGCAGCGTCGTTCGGCCCTCGCAGCTCCGCGCCGCTCCGGCCTGGCCGGCAGCCAGGGGCACCAGGGCACGTCCCCGGAACAGAAACGTCGACCACCCCGACACATGAAACCGCTAACGGTCACCTCGTCTGCACCTCACCCTGACTCAGCATCCCCTCTGAGCCCACCATTATATTACACGTCTCACCACTAGGGCATACCCCATCTTTGCCACACTGGTGGTGTGATGACAGTGACCAACTTTAATGCTATTTTGACCATGTTTTTTAAAGTTCCCGAAGGTTAAAGTTAACTAGGCGGCGCTGTGACCAACTACAGAAAAGTCCCATTGAGGTCAGCTTTGGTGACATTATATAACATTCACCAACCGTTTGTGCCTCACTGGCTAAAGGGCATGATTGTTCATTGCCATGTTCAGTCTCGGGCAAATTGGAGGCTGTTTGTGGAAGTTACAGTCAAACGTAAGGTCATGGCGTCATGGCAGCATTCGCCATTGCATCAAAGCCCCTCCCTTTCTGGAAATCGTTCAAGTCTGAATGGTAATTACAACATTATGAAGACAGTGTATGACCTTAGTGTCATGTTCACTAAGTTACAGGTGACAAATATGGGCATTTCACCATAAAACAATAGACTTCCTGTTGTCAGGGGGCGGGGCTTAGGTGATGTCAGCTGTCCACAATAATGTTGCCTTGAGATGTGGTCAGTGATCACACAGACAAAGTTTGAAATAGATCTGATTGTGCACATGGGAGTTATTAAGTCAAGTAATGTAATGGCGAAAGGTCAAACTTTGAGGCTTAGCCACGCCCACATCTTTATACTTATTTAAAATCCGACGGTTGAATTTTTTCCTCTATGTCTTAAGAGTATATAGCAGAAATTTGAAGGTGATTGGTGAAAAGGGCGATGGAGCATCACTCTCCAAACAACGTGTGCGAAAACCACTAAATCGAGTACTTGGACCAAAATGGCCGACTTCCTGTGCGACTTTGCACTTGGCTCCAAGAGACTTTTTTGTAGGTCCTGAGACACCACATTAGTGTACCAAATTTCGTAATCCTCAGTCAAAGCATGGCTTGGGGCTGACAGTTTTAATGGTCCTAGGGGGCGCTAACTCAAAAAATAGGCCACGCCCACAAACTTAAGCTGACCATTTCTATTGGGGGTCAGACTAGGATCACTCACAACAAATTTCGAGGTGATATCACGATAAATGAAGAAATGAGAGGCAAACGTATTTCCATGGCGTGATGGCGAATTTCACCATGCTCCCAAAGCCCCGCCTTTTTTCAAAACCTTCCAGTACTGAAGACCAAGTGACCTCAACTTGTCTGCTGCCTTTTACCAGAGATTCCTGGTGATTGGGTAAAAGGAGTCCAATAGGGAGCTGTGAAAAAAAGAGTGGCGTGGCGAAAGGTCAAAGTTTGAGGCTTAGCCACGCCCACACCTTTAAACTTATTTAAAATCCGACGGTTGAATTTTTTCCTCTATGTCTTAAGAGTATATAGCAGAAGTTTGAAAGCGATTGGTGAAAAGGGCGACGGAGCATCACTCTCCAAACAACGTGTGTGAAAACCACTAAATCGCGCACTTGGACCAAAATGGCCGACTTCCTGTGCGACTTTGCACTTGGCTCCAAGAGACTTTTTTGTAGGTCCTGAGACACCACATTAGTGTACCAAATTTCGTAATCCTCAGTCAAAGCATGGCTTGGGGCTGACAGTTTTAATGGTCCTAGGGGGCGCTATTTCAGAAAATAGGCCACGCCCACCGGATCTTCCAATCAGATCTTTTGGGGGGCCGGACTAGGATCACTCACAAGAAGCTTCGTGACGATATCTTTAGAAATGACGAAATGGGAGGCAAACGTAAGGCCACGGCGGTACGCCTGAATTCGTTGCGCCGCCACAGCCCCGCCCTCTGCCGAAAACTCCCATAAAGTGACGCAAAGCAACCCCCACTTGTCTTGAGTTACCAGCTACAAATTTGTGGTGATTGAGTGAAATGGGGCCATTTGGGACCTTTCATAGTAAAACTTGACCTTTTTGGTCCTGAGGGGGCGGGGCTTGTGTGACGTCATCATCCGACCATTCAATTTACTTTGTGGGTGGATGACAAATGACCACAGAAAGTTTGGTAACTCTATTCCATACAGATATGAAGATATAGCAATTTAAATTTTTTTGGCGAGCAGTCAAACTTCGAGGCCTGGCCCCGCCCCTTCAACATATACGAAAAGTCAGAATCCTTGTCTCATTTTTTTCACCCATCCCTTCTGAGCAATTTTACACAATTTTTGAGACGATCGTGCGAAAAATGATCGAGCAATCCAATCAGAAACGGACCCTGAAAACGGCAAAAACGGCAAAAAATCGCCATTTCAACCCAAAATGGCCGACTTCCTGTTTGATATTGACCATGCTTGCAAGAGACTTTTCTGTGCGGACTGTTGAGTACTACAAGTGTACCAAATTTCATAACTGTACGATAAACTAAGCTTTATGGAGAGGGTTTTTTTTCACTTTCTAGGGGGCGCTGTTCAGCCATTTTCTTTGCGATTTTTTTGGGACCTTTAAAATATCAAATTTTTCACCAGGCCTGACAAGTGTGCAAAATATTGTGAGTTTTGGGGTATGTTAAGGTCCCCAAAAAGCCGTTCAAAGCGGACACGGAATAATAAAAAATAATAAACAGAGCAAAAACAAGAGGCCTTCGCAGCGCTTTCGCTGCTCGGGCCTAATAAACAGAGCAAAAACAAGAGGCCTTCGCAGCGCTTTCGCTGCTCGGGCCTAATTAAAGCTGCAAGCAGCGTCGTTCGGCCCTCGCAGCGAAGCTGCTCGCCCTCCTTCCGCACCCCCTCCGCTCCATCCCCGACGCTCTCCAAACCCAGCTCCGCGCTTGTCCATCCTCGCCGGCAGCCGGGGGCACCAGGGCACGTCTGGCAGAACAGAAAGTCAACCACCCCGACACCAGAAACCGTGAACGGCCTCCTCGTCCACACCTCACCCTGATTCAGCAACCCCTCTGAGCCCAGCATTACACGTCTCACCACTAGGAGATACTCTATCTTTACCACACTGGTGATGTGATGTTCAGTCTCTGGCAAATCGGAGGCTGTTTGTGGAAGTTACAGTCAAACGTAAGGTCACAGCGTCACGCCAGAAATCGCCATGGCATCAAAGCTCCTCCCTTTCTGAAAAGCTATCAGATCTGAATAGTCATTAGAACATCATGAAGACAGTGCATGACCTTAGTGTCATGTTGACTAAATTAGAGGGGACAAATATGGGCATTTCACCATAAAACAGAAGACTTCCTGTAGTCAGGGGGCGGGGCTTAGGTGATGCCAGCTGTCCACATTGTCACTGTCTTCAGATGTGGTCAGTGATCACACGGACAAAGTTTGAAATTGATCTGATCATGCACAAGGGAGTTATTGAGTCAAGTAACGTAATGGCGACTGGTCAAAGTTTGAGGCTTAGCCACGCCCACACCTTTATACTTATTTAAAATCCGACGGTTGAATCTTTTCCTCTATGTCTTAAGAGTATATAGCAAGAGTTTGAAGGTGATCGGTGGAAAGGGCGACGAGACATCATTCTCCTAATAACGTGTGCGAAAACCACTAAATCGAGTACTTGGACCAAAATGGCCGACCTCCTGTGCGACATTGCGCTTGGCTCCAAGAGACTTTTTTGTAGGTCCTGAGACACTACATTAGTGTGCCAAATTCCGTGATCCTCAGTCAAAGCACGGCTTGGGGCTGACAGTTTTAATGGTCCTAGGGGGCGCTATTTCAGAAAATAGGCCACGCCCACAAACTTCAGCTGTCCAATTCTATTAGGGGTCAGAGTAGGATCACTCATCAGAAATTGTGTGGCGATGTCACAATGATTGAAGAAATGAGAGACAAACGTATTTCCATGGCGTGATGGCGAATTTCGCCATGCTCCCAAAGCCCCGCCTTTATTCGAAACCTGCCAGTACTATAGACCAAGTGACCTCAACTTGTCTGCTGCTATTTGCCAGTGATTGCTGGTGATTGGTTAAAAGGAGTCCAATAGGGAGCTGTGAAAAAAAGAGTGGCGTGGCGACAGGTCAAAGTTTGAGGCTTAGCCACGCCCACACCTTTATACTTATTTAAAATCCGTAGGTTGAATTTTTTCCCCTTTGTCTTAAGAGTCTATAGCAGAAGTTTGAAGGTGATTGGTGAAAAGGGCAATGGTGTAACACTCTCCAAACAACGTGTGCGAAAACCACTAAATCGACTACTTGGACCAAAATGGCCGACTTCCTGTGCGACTTTGCACTTGGCTCCAAGAGACTTTTTTGTAGGACCGGAGACACCACATTAGTGTACCAGATTTCGTACTCCTCAGTCAAAGCATGGCTAGGGGCTGACAGTTTTAATGGTCCTAGAGGGCGCCATTTCAGAAAATAGGCCACGCCCACAAACTACAGCTGTCCAAATCTATTGGGGGTCAGACTAGGATCACTCACCAGACATTTTGTGGTGATGGCACGATAATTGAAGAAATGAGAGGCAAACGTATTGCCATGGCGTGATGGTGAATTTTGCCATGCTCCCAAAGCCCCGCCTTTTTTCAAAACCTGCCAGTACTGGAGACTAAGTGACCTCAACTTGTCAGCTGCTATTCGCCAGAGATTGCTGGCGATTGGGTAAAAGGAGTCCAATAGGTAGCTGTGAAAAAAAGAGTGGCGTGGTGACAGGTCAAAGTTTGAGGCTTAGCCACGCCCACACCTTTATACTTATTTAAAATCCGACGGTTGAATTTTTTCCTTTATGTCTTAAGAGTCTATAGCAGAAGTTTGAAGGCGATTGGTGAAAAGGGCGATGGAGCATCACTCTCCAAACAACGTGTGCGAAAACCACTAAATCGAGTACTTGGACCAAAATGGCCGACTTCCTGTGCGACTTTGCACTTGGCTCCAAGAGACTTTTTTGTAGGTCCTGAGACACCACATTAGTGTGCCAAATTTCATAATCCTCAGTCAAAGCATGACTTGGGGCTGACAGTTTTAATGGTCCTAGGGGGCGCTATTTCAGAAAATAGGCCACGCCCACCGGATGTTCACATCACATTTTCTGGGGGGCTGAACTAGGATCACTCCCAAGAGGTTTTGTGGCGATATCTCTAGAAATGACGAAATGGGAGGCAAACGTAAGGCCTAAGCGGTACGCCTGACTTCGCCGCGCCGCCACAGCCCCGCCTTCTGGAGAAAACTCCCATAAAGTGACGCCAAGCAACCCCAACTTGTCTTCAGTTACCCGCTACAAATTTGGGGTGGTTATTGGAAAGGGCGAATTTTGGAAAATTTCCCAGTAAATCTTGACCTTTTAAGTCCTGAGGGGGCGGGGCTTATGTGACATCATCAATCGACCATTCATTTGTCTTCGGAGGTCGACGACGATTGTCCTTAGAACATTTCTTTAACTGTAATTCTTTCATTTATGAATCTATAGCAATTTGAATTTTTTTGGCGAGTGCTCGAACTTTGAGGCCTGGTCCCGCCCCTTCAGTATTTACGAAAAGTCAATTTTATTGTCTCATTTTAATCGTCCATCGCTTCTGTTCGATCGCACACTATTTTTGAGACGATCGTGCGAAAAATGACCAAACTGTTAAACCAAATATAGACCCTAGAAATGGCCAAAACGGGGTCAAAATGGCCACTTTAGTCCAAAATGGCCGACTTCCTGTTTGATATTGACCATGGGTGCAAGAGGCTTTTCTGTGCGTATTGTTGAGTTCTACAAGTGTACCAAATTTCATCACTCTACTATGAAAAAAGGTCAAAGCGGAGGGGTATTTTTAATTTTCCAGGGGGCGCTGTTGAAACATTTTTTTACCAACTTTCACGTTGCCAGTGAAATACGTAAATTTCACGCACTTTCTATATTGGGCCAGAATTTGGTGACTTTTTGGATATGCTAAGACCCCCTAAAGGCCATCCAAAGACGCGGAAGAAAAAAAAAGAAAAAAAAAAAAAAAAAAAAAAAAAATAAACGGAGCAGATACAATAGGCCTTCGCAGCTTCACTGCTCGGGCCTAATTAAAGCTGCAAGCAGCGTCGTTCGGCCCTCGCAGCGAAGCTGCTCGCCCTCCTTCCGCACCCCCTACCCTCCATCCCCGACCCTCTCCAAACCCAGCTCCGCGCTTCTCCATCCTGTCCGGCAGCCGGGGGCACCAGGGCACGTCTGGCAGAACAGAAAGTCAACCAACCCGACACCAGAAACCGTGAACGGCCTCCTCGTCCACACCTCACCCTGACTCAGCATCCCCTCTGAGCCCACCATTACACGTCTCACCACTAGGAGATACTCTATCTTTACCACACTGGTGATGTGATGTTCAGTCTCGGGCAAATCGGAGGCTGTTTGTGGAAGTTACAGTCAAACGTAAGGTCACAGCGTCACGCCAGAATTCGCCATGGCATCAAATCCCCTCCCTTTCTGAAAAGCTAGCAGATCTGAATGGTCATTACAACATCATGAAGACAGTGCATGACCTTAGTGTCATGTTCACTAAATTAGAGGGACAAATATGGGCATTTCACCATGAAAAAATCGACTTCCTGTAGTCAGGGGGCGGGGCTTAGGTGATGTCAGCTGTCCACATTGTCATTGTCTTGAGTTGTGGTCAATGATCACACAGACACAGTTTGATATAGATCTGATCATGCACATGGGAGTTGTTAAGTCAAGGAATGTAATGGCGAAAGGTCAAAGTTTGAGGCTTAGCCACGCCCACACCTTTATACTTATTTGAAATCCGATGGTTGAATTTTTCCCCCTTTGTCTTAAGAGTATGTAGCAGAAGTTTGAAGGCGATTGGTGAAAAGGGCGATTGTGCAACACTCCAAACAATGTGTGCGAAAACCACTAAATCGAGTACTTGGACCAAAATGGCCGACTTCCTGTGCGACTTTGCACTTAGCTCCAAGAGACTTTTTTGTAGGTCCTGAGACACCACATTAGTGTGCCAAATTTCGTGTTCCTCAGTCAAAGCATGGCTTGGGGCTGACAGTTTTAATGGTCATAGGGGGCGCTATTTCAGAAAATAGGCCACGCCCACAAACTTCAGCTGTCCTTTTCTATTAGGGGTCAGAGTAGGATCACTCATCAGAAATTGTGTGGCGATGTCACAATGATTGAAGAAATGAGAGACAAACGTATTTCCATGGCGTGATGGCGAATTTCGCCATGCTCCCAAAGCCCCGCCTTTATTCGAAACCTGCCAGTACTATACACCAAGTGACCTCAACTTGTCTGCTGCTATGTGCCAGTGATTGCTGGTGATTGAGTAAAAGGAGTCCAATAGGGAGCTGTGAAAAAAAGAGTGGCGTGGCGACAAGTCAAAGTTTGAGGCTTAGCCACGCCCACACCTTTATACTTATTTAAAATCCGACGGTTGAATTTTTTCTTCTATGTCTTAAGAGTGTATAGCAGATGTTTGAAGGTGATTGGTGAAAAGGGTGATGGAGCATCACTCTCCAAACAACGTGTGCAAAAACCACTAAATCGAGTACTTGGACCAAAATGGCCGACTTCCTGTGCGACTTTGCACTTGGCTCCAAGAGACATTTTTGTAGGTCCTGAGACACCACATTAGTGTACCAAATCTCATACTCCTCAGTCAAAGCATGGCTTGGGGCTGACAGTTTTAATGGTCCTAGGGGGCGCTATTTCAGAAAATAGGCCACGCCCACCAGATGTTCACATCAGATTCTTTTGGGGGCCGGACTAGGATGTCTCCCAAGAAGTGTCGTGGCGATATCTCTAGAAATGACGAAATGGGAGGCAAACGTAAGGCCTAAGCGGTACTCCTGACTTCGCCGCGCCGCCATTGCCCCACCTTCTGCAAAAAACACCCATAAAGTGACGCCAAGCAACGGCACCTTCTCTTCAGTTAACTGCTACAAATTTGGGCTGATTATTCGAAAGGGCGAATTTTGGAAAATTTCCCAGTAAAACTTGACCTTTTAAGTCCTGAGGGGGCGGGGCTTGTGTGACATCATCAATCGACCATTCATTTGTCTTCGGGGGGCGATGACAATTATCCATAGAAAGTTACTTTAACTCTAATTCTTTCATTATGAAATTATAGCAATTTGAATTTTTTTGGCGAGTGCTCGAACTTTGAGGTCTGGCCCCGCCCCTTCAGTATTTACGAAAAGTCAATTTTATTTTCTCATTTGAACCGTCCATCGCTTCTGTTCGATAGTACACTATTTTTGAGACAATCGTGCGAAAAATGACCAAACTGTTCAACCAAATGTAGACCCTAGAAATGGCCAAAACGGCTAAAAATCTCCATTTCAACCCAAAATGGCCGACTTCCTGTTTGATATTGACCATGGTTGCAAGAGACTTTTCTGTGCGGACTGTTGAGTACTACAAGTAAACCAAATTTCATAACTGTACGATAAACTAAGCTTTATGGAGAGGGGTATTTTTCACTTTCTAGAGGGCGCTGTTCAGCCACTTTTTTATGAACTTTCATATCGCCAGTGAAATACGTAAATTTCACGCACTTTCTATATTGGGCCAGAATTTGGTGAGTTTTTGGATATGCTAAGACCCCCTAAAGGCCACCCAAAGACGCGGAAGAAAAAAAAAAATAATAATAATTAAAGCTGCAAGCAGCGTCGTTCGGCCCTCGCAGCTCCGCGCCGCTCCGGCCTGGCCGGCAGCCCGGGGCACTAGGGCACGTCCACGGAACAGAAACGTCGACCACCCCGACACCAGAAACCGCAAACGATCACCTCGTCCGCACCTCACCCTGACTCAGCATCCCCTCTGAGGACACCATTATATTACACGTCTCACAACTAGGGCATACTCTACCTTTACGACTCTCGTGGATCTGATGACACAGACCAACTGTAATGCTTTTCTGACCACGTTGTTTGAAGTTATTGTAGGTTAAACTTATCTAGGGCCGCTGGAAAGCTTTCAGATCATGACAAATATGGGCATTTCACCATAAAACAATAGACTTCCTGTAGTAGAGGGCGGGACTTAGGGGATGTCAGCTGTCCACATTGGCATTGTCTTCAGATGTGGTCAGTGATCACACAGACAAAGTTTGATATAGATTAGATCATGCACATGGGAGTTATTAAGCCAAGAAATGTAATGGCGAAAGGTCAAAGTTTGAGGGTTAGCCACGCCCACACCTTTCAACTTTTGAAAAATCCGACGGTTGAATTTTTTCCCCTATGTCTTAAGAGGATATAGCAGGAGTTTGAAGGCAATTGGTGAAAAGGACGATGGGGCATAATACTCCAAACAATGTCTGCGAAAACCACTAAATTGAGTACTTGGACCAAAATGGCCGACTTCCTGTACGATTTTGCACTTGGCTCCAAGAGACTTTTTTTCCTGAGACAACACATTAGTGTACCAAATTTCGTAATCCTCAGTCAAAGCATGGCTTGGGGCTATTAGTTTAAAAGGTCCTAGGGGACGCTATTTAAGGAAATAGGCCACGCCCACAAACTTCAGCTGTCTATTTCTCTTGGGGTCAGACTAGGATCACTCACCAGAAGTTTCGTAGTGATATCACGATAACTGAAGAAATGAGAGGCAAACATATTTCCATGGCGTGATGGCGATTTTCGCCATGCTCCCAAAGCCCCGCCTTTTTTTGAAACCTGCCAGTACTGGAGACCAAGTGACCTCACGTTGTCTACTGCTATTTGCCAGAGATTCCTGCTGATTGGGTAAAAGGAGTCCAGTAGGGAGCTGTGAAAAAAAGAGTGGCGTGGCGACAGGTCAAAGTTTGAGGCTTAGCCACGCCCACACCTTTCAACTTTTGAAAAATGCGACGGTTGAATTTTTTCCCCTACGTCTTAAGAGTATATAGCAGAAGTGTGAAAGCGATTGGTGAAAAAAGCAACGGAGCATCACTCTCCAAACAACGTATACCAAAACATCTAAATCGCGTACTTGTACCAAAATGGCCGACTTCCTGTGCGACTTTGGACTTGGCTCCAAGAGACTTTTTTGTAGGTCCTGAGACTCCACATTAGTTTACCAAATTTCGTAATCCTCAGTCAAAGCATGGCTAGGGGCTGGCAGTTTTAATGGTCCTAGAGGGCGCTATTTCAGAAAATTGGCCACGCCCACAAATTTTAGCTGTCCATTTCTATTGGGGGTCAGACTAGGATCACTCACAACAAATTTCGAGGTGATATCTCGATAACTTAAGGAATGAGAGGCAAACGTATTTCCATGGCGTGATGGTGATTTTCGCCATGCTCCCAAAGCCCCGCCTTTTTTCAAAACCTGCCAGTACTGGAGACCAAGTAACCTCAAGTTGTCTACTGCTGTTTGCCACAGAATCCTGGTGTTTGGGTAAAAGGAGTCCAGTAGGGAGCTGTGAAAAAAAGAGTGGCGTGGCGACAGTTCAAAGTTTGAGGCTTAGCCACGCCCACACCTTTCAACTTTTGAAAAATCCGACGGTTGAATTTTTTCCCCTATGTCTTAAGAGTATATAGCAGAAGTTTGAAGGAGATTGGTGAAAAGGGCGACGGAGCATCACTCTCCAAACAACGTGTGCGAAAACAACTAAATCGCGCACTTGGACCAAAATGGCCGACTTCCTGTGCGACTTTGCACTTGGCTCCAAGAGACTTTTTTGTAGGTCCTGAGACACCACATTAGTGTACCAAATTTCGTAATCCTCAGTCAAAGCATGGCTTGGGGCTGACAGTTTTAATGGTCCTAGGGGGCGCTATTTCAGAAAATTGGCCACGCCCACCGGATGTTCACGTCAGATTTTTTGGGGGGCCAGACTAGGATCACTCACAAGAAGTTTCGTGACGACATCTTTAGAAATAAAGAAATGGGAGGCAAACGTAAGGCCACGGCGGTACGCCTTACTTCGCCGCGCCGCCACAGCCCCGCCCTCTGCCGAAAACTCCCATAAAGTGACGCCAAGCAACCCCCACTTGCCTTGAGTTACCAGCTCCAAATTTGTGGTGATTAAGTGAAATGTGGCAATTTGGGACCTTTCACAGTAAAACTTGACCTTTTTGGTCCTGAGGGGGCGGGGCTTGTGTGATGTCATCAACCGACCATTCAATTTACTTTGTGGGTCGATGACAAATGACCACACAAAGTTTGGTAACTCTATTCCATTCATTTATGAAGTTATAGCAATTTAAATTTTTTTGGCGAGTAGTCAAACTTTGAGGCCTGGCTCCGCCCCTTCAACATATACGAAAACTCAGAATCCTTATCTCATTTTGTTCGCCCATCCCTTCTGAGCAATTTTACACAATTTTTGAGACGATCGTGCGAAAAATGATCGAGCAATCCAATCAGAGACGGACCCTAAAAACGGCAAAAACGGCAAAAAATTGCCATTTCAACCCAAAATGGCCGACTTCCTGTTTGATATTGACCATGGTTGCAAGAGACTTTTCTGTGCGGACTGTTGAGTACTACAAGTGTACCAAATTTCATAACTGTACGATAAACTAAGCTTTATGGAGAGGGTTTTTTTTCACTTTGTAGGGGGCGCTGTTCAGCCATTTTCTTTGCGATTTTTTTGGGACCTTTAAAATATCAAATTTTTCACCAGGCCTGACAAGTGTGCAAAATATTGTGAGTTTTGGGGTATGTTAAGGTCCCCAAAAAGCTGTTCAAAGGGGGCACGGAATAACAAAAAATAATTAAAGCTGCAAGCAGCGTCGTTCGGCCCTCGCAGCTCCGCGCCGCTCCGGCCTGGCCGGCAGCCCGGGGCACCAGGGCACGTCCGCAGAACACAAACGTCGACCACCCCAACACCAGAAACTGCTAACGGCCACCTTGTCCGCAACTCACCCTGACTCAGCATCCCCTTTGAGCCCACCATTATATTTTATGTCTCACCACTAGGGAATCCTCTATCTTTACCACACTGGTGGTGTGATGACAGTGACCAACTTTAATGCTATTCTGACCATGTTTTTTAAAGTTATCGAAGGATAACGTTATCTAGGTGGCGCTGTGACCAAATACAGAAAAGTCCCATTGAGGTCAGCTTTGGTGACATTATATAACATTCACCAACCGTTTGTGCCTCATTGGCTAAAGGGCATGATTGTTCATTGCCATATTCAGTTTCGGGCAAATCGGAGGCCGTTTGTGGAAGTTACAGTCAAATGTAAGGTCATGGCGTCACGCCAGCATTCACCATGGCATCAAAGCCCCTCCCTTTCTGGAAAGCTATCAGATCTGAATGGTCTTTAAAACATCATGAAGACACTGTATGACCTGAGTGTCATTTTCATTAAATTAGAGGGGACAAATATGGGCATTTCACCATAAAACAATAGACTTCCTGTTGTCAGGGGGCGGGGCTTAGGTGATGTCAGCTGTCCACATTGTCGTTGTCTTGAGATGTGGTCAGTGATCACACAGACAAAGTTTGAATTAGATCTGATCATGCACATGGGAGTTATTAAGTCAAGTAATGTCATGGCGAAAGGTCAAAGTTTGAGGCTTAGCCACGCCCACACCTTTATACTTATTTAAAATCCGACGGTTGAATTTTTTCCCCTTTGACTTAAAAGTACATAGCATAAGTTTGAAGGTGATCGGTGTAAAGGGCAACGGGCCATCAATGTCCAAACAACGTGTGCGAAAACCACTAAATCGAGTACTTGGACCAAAATGGCCGACCTCCTGTGCGAAATTGCGCTTGGCTCCAAGAGACTTTTTTGTAGGGCCAGAGACCCTACATGAGTGTACCAATTTTCGTAATCCTCAGTCAAACCTTGTCTTGGGGCTGACAGTTTTAATGGTCCTAGGGGGCGCTATTTCAGAATATAGGCCACGCCCACAAATCTCAGATGCCCATTTCTATTGGGGGTCAGACTAGGATCACTCACCAGACATTTTGTGGCGATGTCACGATAATTGAAGAAATGAGAGGCAAACGTATTGCCATGGCGTGATGGCGAATTTCGCCATGCTCCCAAAGCCCCGCCTTTTTTCAAAACCTGCCAGTACTGTAGACCAAGTGACCTCAACTTGTCAGCTGCTATTTACCAGAGATTCCAGGTTATTGGATAAAAGGAGTCCAATAGGGAGCTGTGAAAAAAAGAGTGGCGTGGCGAAAGGTCAAAGTTTGAGGCTTAGCCACGCCCACACCTTTATACTTATTTAAAATCCGACGGTTGAATTTTTTCCTCTATGTCTTAAGAGTATATAGCAGAAGCTCGAAGGCGATTGGTGAAAAGGGCGACGGAGCATCACTCTCCAAACAACGTGTGTGAAAACCACTAAATCGCGCTTTTGGACCAAAATGGCCGACTTCCTGTGCGACTTTGCACTTGGCTCCAAGAGACTTTTTTGTAGGTCCTGAGACACCACATTAGTGTACCAAATTTCGTAATCCTCAGTCAAAGCATGGCTTGGGGCTGACAGGTTTAATGGTCCTAGGGGGCGCTAATACAGAAAATAGGCCACGCCCACAAACTTAAGCTGACCTTTTCTATTGGGGGTCAGACTAGGATCACTCACAACAATGGTCGAGGTGATATCACGATAAATGAAGAAATGAGAGGCAAACGTATTTCCATGGCGTGATGGCGAATTTCGCCATGCTCCCAAAGCCCCGCCTTTTTGCAAAACCTTCCAGTACTGGAGACCAAGTGACCTCAACTTGCCTGCTGCTATTTACCAGAGATTCCTGGTGATTGGGTAAAATGAGTCCAATAAGGAGCTGTGAAAAAAAGAGTGGCGTGGCGAAAGGTCAAAGTTTGAGGCTTAGCCACGCCCACACTTTTATACTTATTTAAAATCCGACGGTTGAATTTTTTCCTCTATGTCTTAAGACTATATAGCAGAAGTTTGAAAGTGATTGGTGAAAAGGGCGACGGAGTATCACTCTCCAAACAACGTGTGTGAAAACCACTAAATCGCGCACTTGGACCAAAATGGCCGACTTCCTGTGCGACTTTGCACTTGGCTTCAAGAGACTTTTTTGTAGGTCCTGAGACACCACATTAGTGTACCAAATTTCGTAATCCTCAGTCAAAGCATGGCTTGGGGCTGACAGTTTTAATGGTCCTAGGGGGCGCTATTTCAGAAAATAGGCCACGCCCACCAGATGTTCACATCAGATCTTTTGGGGGGCCGGACTAGGATCACTCACAAGAAGTTTCGTGACGATATCTTTGGAAATGACGAAATGGGAGGCAAACGTAAGGCCAAGGCGGTACGCCTGAATTCGCCGCACCGCCACAGCCCCGCCCTCTGCCGAAAACTCCCATAAAGTGACGCCAAGCAACCCCCACTTGTCTTGAGTTACCAGCTACAAATTTGTGGTGATTAAGTGAAATGGGGCAATTTGGGACCTTTCACAGTAAAACTTGATCTTTTTGGTCCTGAGGGGGCGGGGCTTGTGTGATGTCATCATCCGACCATTCAATTTACTTTGTGGGTGGATGACGAATGACCACAGAAAGTTTGGTAACTCTATTCCATTCAGTTATGAAGTTATAGCAATTTAAATATTTTTGGCGAGTAGTCAAACTTCGAGGCCTGGCTCCGCCCCTTCAACATATACGAAAACTCAGAATCCTTATCTCATTTTGTTCGCCCATCCCTTCTGAGCAATTTTACACAATGTTTGAGACGATCGTGCGAAAAATGATCGAGCAATCCAATCAGAAACGGACCCTAAAAACGGCAAAAACGGCAAAAAATCGCCATTTCAACCCAAAATGGCCGACTTCCTGTTTGATATTGACCATGGTTGCAAGAGACTTTTCTGTGCGGACTGTTGAGTACTACAAGTGTACCAAATTTCATAACTGTACGATAAACTAAGCTTTATGGAGAGGGGTTTTTTTCACATTGTAGGGGGCGCTGTTCAGCCATTTTCTTTGCGATTTTTTCGGGACCTTTAAAATATCAAATTTTTCACCAGGCCTGACAAGTGTGCAAAATATTGTGAGTTTTGGGGTATGTTAAGGTCCCCAAAAAGCTGTTCAAAGGGGGCACGGAATAACAAAAAATAATAATAATTAAAGCTGCAAGCAGCGTCGTTCGGCCCTCGCAGCTCCGCGCCGCTCCGGCCTGGCCGGCAGCCCGGGGCACCAGGGCACGTCCGCAGAACACAAACGTCGACCACCCCAACACCAGAAACTGCTAACGGCCACCTTGTCCGCAACTCACCCTGACTCAGCATCCCCTTTGAGCCCACCATTATATTTTATGTCTCACCACTAGGGAATCCTCTATCTTTACCACACTGGTGGTGTGATGACAGTGACCAACTTTAATGCTATTCTGACCATGTTTTTTAAAGTTATCGAAGGATAATGTTATCTAGGTGGCGCTGTGACCAACTACAGAAAAGTCCCATTGAGGTCAGCTTTGGTGACATTATATAACATTCACCAACCGTTTGTGCCTCATTGGCTAAAGGGCATGATTGTTCATTGCCATATTCAGTTTCGGGCAAATCGGAGGCCGTTTGTGGAAGTTACAGTCAAATGTAAGGTCATGGCGTCACGCCAGCATTCACCATGGCATCAAAGCCCCTCCCTTTCTGGAAAGCTATCAGATCTGAATGGTCTTTAAAACATCATGAAGACACTGTATGACCTGAGTGTCATTTTCATTAAATTAGAGGGGACAAATATGGGCATTTCACCATAAAACAATAGACTTCCTGTTGTCAGGGGGCGGGGCTTAGGTGATGTCAGCTGTCCACATTGTCGTTGTCTTGAGATGTGGTCAGTGATCACACAGACAAAGTTTGAATTAGATCTGATCATGCACATGGGAGTTATTAAGTCAAGTAATGTCATGGCGAAAGGTCAAAGTTTGAGGCTTAGCCACGCCCACACCTTTATACTTATTTAAAATCCGACGGTTGAATTTTTTCCCCTTTGACTTAAAAGTACATAGCATAAGTTTGAAGGTGATCGGTGTAAAGGGCAACGGGCCATCAATGTCCAAACAACGTGTGCGAAAACCACTAAATCGAGTACTTGGACCAAAATGGCCGACCTCCTGTGCGAAATTGCGCTTGGCTCCAAGAGACTTTTTTGTAGGGCCAGAGACCCTACATGAGTGTACCAATTTTCGTAATCCTCAGTCAAACCTTGTCTTGGGGCTGACAGTTTTAATAGTCCTAGGGGGCGCTATTTCAGAATATAGGCCACGCCCACAAATCTCAGATGCCCATTTCTATTGGGGGTCAGACTAGGATCACTCACCAGACATTTTGTGGTGATGTCACGATAATTGAAGAAATGAGAGGCAAACGTATTGCCATGGCGTGATGGCGAATTTCGCCATGCTCCCAAAGCCCCGCCTTTTTTCAAAACCTGCCAGTACTGTAGACCAAGTGACCTCAACTTGTCAGCTGCTATTTACCAGAGATTCCAGGTGATTGGGTAAAAGGAGTCCAATAGGGAGCTGTGAAAAAAAGAGTGGCGTGGCGAAAGGTCAAAGTTTGAGGCTTAGCCACGCCCACACCTTTATACTTATTTAAAATCCGACGGTTGAATTTTTTCCTCTATGTCTTAAGAGTATATAGCAGAAGCTCGAAGGCGATTGGTGAAAAGGGCGACGGAGCATCACTCTCCAAACAACGTGTGTGAAAACCACTAAATCGCGCACTTGGACCAAAATGGCCGACTTCCTGTGTGACTTTGCACTTGGCTCCAAGAGACTTTTTTGTAGGTCCTGAGACACCACATTAGTGTACCAAATTTCGTAATCCTCAGTCAAAGCATGGCTTGGGGCTGACAGTTTTAATGGTCCTAGGGGGCGCTAATACAGAAAATAGGCCACGCCCACAAACTTAAGCTGACCTTTTCTAATGGGGGTCAGACTAGGATCACTCACAACAATGGTCGAGGTGATATCACGATAAATGAAGAAATGAGAGGCAAACGTATTTCCATGGCGTGATGGCGAATTTCGCCATGCTCCCAAAGCCCCGCCTTTTTGCAAAACCTTCCAGTACTGGAGACCAAGTGACCTCAACTTGCCTGCTGCTATTTACCAGAGATTCCTGGTGATTGGGTAAAAGGAGTCCAATAAGGAGCTGTGAAAAAAAGAGTGGCGTGGCGAAAGGTCAAAGTTTGAGGCTTAGCCACGCCCACACCTTTATACTTATTTAAAATCCGACGGTTGAATTTTTTCCTCTATGTCTTAAGACTATATAGCAGAAGTTTGAAAGTGATTGGTGAAAAGGGCGACGGAGTATCACTCTCCAAACAACGTGTGTGAAAACCACTAAATCGCGCACTTGGACCAAAATGGCCGACTTCCTGTGCGACTTTTCACTTGGCTTCAAGAGACTTTTTTGTAGGTCCTGAGACACCACATTAGTGTACCAAATTTCGTAATCCTCAGTCAAAGCATGGCTTGGGGCTGACAGTTTCAATGGTCCTAGGGGGCGCTATTTCAGAAAATAGGCCACGCCCACCAGATGTTCACATCAGATCTTTTGGGGGGCCGGACTAGGATCACTCACAAGAAGTTTCGTGACGATATCTTTGGAAATGACGAAATGGGAGGCAAACGTAAGGCCAAGGCGGTACGCCTGAATTCGCCGCGCCGCCACAGCCCCGCCCTCTGCCGAAAACTCCCATAAAGTGACGCCAAGCAACCCCCACTTGTCTTGAGTTACCAGCTACAATTTTGTGGTGATTAAGTGAAATGGGGCAATTTGGGACCTTTCACAGTAAAACTTGATCTTTTTGGTCCTGAGGGGGCGGGGCTTGTGTGATGTCATCATCCGACCATTCAATTTACTTTGTGGGTGGATGACGAATGACCACAGAAAGTTTGGTAACTCTATTCCATTCAGTTATGAAGTTATAGCAATTTAAATATTTTTGGCGAGTAGTCAAACTTCGAGGCCTGGCTCCGCCCCTTCAACATATACGAAAACTCAGAATCCTTATCTCATTTTGTTCGCCCATCCCTTCTGAGCAATTTTACACAATTTTTGAGACGATCGTGCGAAAAATGATCGAGCAATCCAATCAGAAACGGACCCTAAAAACGGCAAAAACGGCAAAAAATCGCCATTTCAACCCAAAATGGCCGACTTCCTGTTTGATATTGACCATGGTTGCAAGAGACTTTTCTGTGCGGACTGTTGAGTACTACGAGTGTACCAAATTTCATAACTGTACGATAAACTAAGCTTTATGGAGAGGGGTTTTTTTCACTTTGTAGGGGGCGCTGTTCAGCCATTTTCTTTGCGATTTTTTTGGGACCTTTAAAATATCAAATTTTTCACCAGGCCTGACTAGTGTGCAAAATATTGTGAGTTTTGGGGTATGTTAAGGTCCCCAAAAAGCTGTTCAAAGGGGGCACGGAATAACAAAAAATAATAATAATCAGAGCAAAAACAAGAGGCCTTCGCAGCGCTTTCGCTGCTCGGGCCTAATAATAATCAGAGCAAAAACAAGAGGCCTTCGCAGCGCTTTCGCTGCTCGGGCCTAATTAAAGCTGCAAGCAGCGTCGTTCGGCCCTCGCAGCTCCGCGCCGCTCCGGCCTGGCCGGCAGCCCGGGGCACTAGGGCACGTCCACGGAACAGAAACGTCGACCACCCCGACACCAGAAACCGCAAACGATCACCTCGTCCGCACCTCACCCTGACTCAGCATCCCCTCTGAGGACACCATTATATTACACGTCTCACAACTAGGGCATACTCTACCTTTACGACTCTCGTGGATCTGATGACACAGACCAACTGTAATGCTTTTCTGACCACGTTGTTTGAAGTTATTGTAGGTTAAACTTATCTAGGGCCGCTGGAAAGCTTTCAGATCATGACAAATATGGGCATTTCACCATAAAACAATAGACTTCCTGTAGTAGAGGGCGGGACTTAGGGGATGTCAGCTGTCCACATTGGCATTGTCTTCAGATGTGGTCAGTGATCACACAGACAAAGTTTGATATAGATTAGATCATGCACATGGGAGTTATTAAGCCAAGAAATGTAATGGCGAAAGGTCAAAGTTTGAGGGTTAGCCACGCCCACACCTTTCAACTTTTGAAAAATCCGACGGTTGAATTTTTTCCCCTATGTCTTAAGAGGATATAGCAGGAGTTTGAAGGCAATTGGTGAAAAGGACGATGGGGCATAATACTCCAAACAATGTCTGCGAAAACCACTAAATTGAGTACTTGGACCAAAATGGCCGACTTCCTGTACGATTTTGCACTTGGCTCCAAGAGACTTTTTTTCCTGAGACAACACATTAGTGTACCAAATTTCGTAATCCTCAGTCAAAGCATGGCTTGGGGCTATTAGTTTAAAAGGTCCTAGGGGGCGCTATTTAAGGAAATAGGCCACGCCCACAAACTTCAGCTGTCTATTTCTCTTGGGGTCAGACTAGGATCACTCACCAGAAGTTTCGTAGTGATATCACGATAACTGAAGAAATGAGAGGCAAACGTATTTCCATGGCGTGATGGCGATTTTCGCCATGCTCCCAAAGCCCCGCCTTTTTTTGAAACCTGCCAGTACTGGAGACCAAGTGACCTCACGTTGTCTACTGCTATTTGCCAGAGATTCCTGCTGATTGGGTAAAAGGAGTCCAGTAGGGAGCTGTGAAAAAAAGAGTGGCGTGGCGACAGGTCAAAGTTTGAGGCTTAGCCACGCCCACACCTTTCAACTTTTGAAAAATGCGACGGTTGAATTTTTTCCCCTACGTCTTAAGAGTATATAGCAGAAGTGTGAAAGCGATTGGTGAAAAAAGCAACGGAGCATCACTCTCCAAACAACGTATACCAAAACATCTAAATCGCGTACTTGTACCAAAATGGCCGACTTCCTGTGCGACTTTGGACTTGGCTCCAAGAGACTTTTTTGTAGGTCCTGAGACTCCACATTAGTTTACCAAATTTCGTAATCCTCAGTCAAAGCATGGCTAGGGGCTGGCAGTTTTAATGGTCCTAGAGGGCGCTATTTCAGAAAATTGGCCACGCCCACAAATTTTAGCTGTCCATTTCTATTGGGGGTCAGACTAGGATCACTCACAACAAATTTCGAGGTGATATCTCGATAACTTAAGGAATGAGAGGCAAACGTATTTCCATGGCGTGATGGTGATTTTCGCCATGCTCCCAAAGCCCCGCCTTTTTTCAAAACCTGCCAGTACTGGAGACCAAGTAACCTCAAGTTGTCTACTGCTGTTTGCCACAGAATCCTGGTGTTTGGGTAAAAGGAGTCCAGTAGGGAGCTGTGAAAAAAAGAGTGGCGTGGCGACAGTTCAAAGTTTGAGGCTTAGCCACGCCCACACCTTTCAACTTTTGAAAAATCCGACGGTTGAATTTTTTCCCCTATGTCTTAAGAGTATATAGCAGAAGTTTGAAGGAGATTGGTGAAAAGGGCGACGGAGCATCACTCTCCAAACAACGTGTGCGAAAACAACTAAATCGCGCACTTGGACCAAAATGGCCGACTTCCTGTGCGACTTTGCACTTGGCTCCAAGAGACTTTTTTGTAGGTCCTGAGACACCACATTAGTGTACCAAATTTCGTAATCCTCAGTCAAAGCATGGCTTGGGGCTGACAGTTTTAATGGTCCTAGGGGGCGCTATTTCAGAAAATTGGCCACGCCCACCGGATGTTCACGTCAGATTTTTTGGGGGGCCAGACTAGGATCACTCACAAGAAGTTTCGTGACGACATCTTTAGAAATAAAGAAATGGGAGGCAAACGTAAGGCCACGGCGGTACGCCTTACTTCGCCGCGCCGCCACAGCCCCGCCCTCTGCCGAAAACTCCCATAAAGTGACGCCAAGCAACCCCCACTTGCCTTGAGTTACCAGCTCCAAATTTGTGGTGATTAAGTGAAATGGGGCAATTTGGGACCTTTCACAGTAAAACTTGACCTTTTTGGTCCTGAGGGGGCGGGGCTTGTGTGATGTCATCAACCGACCATTCAATTTACTTTGTGGGTCGATGACAAATGACCACACAAAGTTTGGTAACTCTATTCCATTCAATTATGAAGTTATAGCAATTTAAATTTTTTTGGCGAGTAGTCAAACTTTGAGGCCTGGCTCCGCCCCTTCAACATATACGAAAACTCAGAATCCTTATCTCATTTTGTTCGCCCATCCCTTCTGAGCAATTTTACACAATTTTTGAGACGATCGTGCGAAAAATGATCGAGCAATCCAATCAGAGACGGACCCTAAAAACGGCAAAAACGGCAAAAAATTGCCATTTCAACCCAAAATGGCCGACTTCCTGTTTGATATTGACCATGGTTGCAAGAGACTTTTCTGTGCGGACTGTTGAGTACTACAAGTGTACCAAATTTCATAACTGTACGATAAACTAAGCTTTATGGAGAGGGTTTTTTTTCACTTTGTAGGGGGCGCTGTTCAGCCATTTTCTTTGCGATTTTTTTGGGACCTTTAAAATATCAAATTTTTCACCAGGCCTGACAAGTGTGCAAAATATTGTGAGTTTTGGGGTATGTTAAGGTCCCCAAAAAGCTGTTCAAAGGGGGCACGGAATAACAAAAAATAATTAAAGCTGCAAGCAGCGTCGTTCGGCCCTCGCAGCGAAGCTGCTCGCCCTCCTTCCGCACCCCCTCCGCTCCATCCCCGACGCTCTCCAAACCCAGCTCCGCGCTTCTCCGTCCTGGCCGGCAGCCGGGGGCACCAGGGAACGTCTGGCGGAACAGAAAGTCAACCACCCCGACACCAGAAACCGTGAACGGCCTCCTCGTCCACACCTTACCCTGACTCAGCATCCCCTCTGAGCCCACCATTACACGTCTCACCACTAGGAGATACTCTATCTTTACCACACTGGTGATGCGATGTTCAGTCTCGGGCAAGTCGGAGGCTGTTTGTGGAAGTTACAGTCAAACGTAAGGTCACAGTGTCACGTCAGAAATCGCCATGGCATCAAAGCCCCTGCCTTTCTGAAAAGCTATCAGATCTGAATGGTCATTACAACATCATGAAGACAGTGCATGACCTTAGTGTCATCTTGACTAAATTAGAGGGAACAAATATGGGCATTTCACCATAAAACAGTTGACTTCCTGTAGTCAGGGGGCGGGGCTTAGGTGATGTCAGCTGTCCACATTGTCACTGTCTTCAGATGTGGTCAGTGATCACACAGACAAAGTATGAAATTGATCTGATCATGCACATGGGAGTTGTTAAGTCAAATAAGGTAATGGCGACTGGTCAAAGTTTGAGGCTTAGCCACGCCCACACCTTTATACTTATTTAAAATCCGACGGTTGAATTTTTTCCTCTATGTCTTAAGAGTATATAGCAGAGGTTTGAAGGTGATCGGTGGAAAGGGCGAGGAGATATCATTCTCCTAATAACGTGTGCGAAAACCACTAAATTGAGTACTTGGACCAAAATGGCCGACCTCCTGTGCGACATTGTGCTTGGCTCCAAGAGACTTTTTTGTAGGTCCTGGTACACTACATTAGTGTGCCAAATTTTGTGATCCTCAGTCAAAGCATGGCTTGGGGCTGACTGTTTTAATGGTCCTAGGGGGCGCTGTTTCAGAAAATAGGCCACGCCCACAAACTTCAGCTGTCCAATTCTATTAGGGGTCAGAGTAGGATCACTCATCAGAACTTGTATGGCGATGTCACAATGACTGAAGAAATGAGAGACAAACGTATTTCCATGTCGTGATGGCGAATTTCGCCATTCTTCCAAAGCCCCGCCTTTATTCGAAACCTGCCAGTACTATAGACCAAGTGACCTCAACTTGTCTGCTGCTATTCGCCACTGTTTGGTGGTGATTGGTTAAAAGGAGTCCAATAGGGAGCTGTGAAAAAAAAGAGTGGCGTGGCGACAGGTCAAAGTTTGAGGCTTAGCCACGCCCACACCTTTATACTTATTTAAAATCCGACGGTTGAATTTTTTCATCTATGTGTTAAGAGTATGTAGCCGAAGTGTGAAGGCAATTGGTGAAAAGGGCGACGGAGCATCACTCTCCAAACAACGTGTGCGAAAACCACTAAATTGCGCACTTGGACCAAAATGGCCGACTTCCTGTGCGACAATGCACTTGGCTCCAAGAGACTTTTTTGTAGGTCCTGAGACACCACATTAGTGTACCAAATTTCGTAATCCTCAGTCAAAGCATGGCTTGGGGCTGTCAGTTTTAATGGTCCTAGGGGGCGCTATTTCAGAAAATAGACCACGCCCACCGGAATTTCACATCAGATCTTTTGGGGGGCCAGACTAGGATCACTCACAAGAAGCTTCGTGGCGATATCTCTAGAAATGACGAAATGGGAGGCAAACGTAAGGCCTAAGTGGTACGCCTGAATTCGCCGCGCCGCCACAGCCCCGCCTTCTGCAGAAAACTCCCATAAAGTGAAGCCAAGCAACCCCAACTTGTCTTCAGTTACCCGCTACAAATTTGGGGTGATTATTGGAAAGGGCGAATTTTGGAAAATTTCCCAGTAAAACTTGACCTTTTAAGTCCTGAGGGGGCGGGGCTTATGTGACATCATCAATCGACCATTCATTTGTCTTCGGAGGGCGATGACAATTGTCCACAGAACATTTCTTTAACCGTAATTCTTTCATTTATGAAATTATAGCAATTTGAATTTTTTTGGCGAGTGTTCGAACTTTGAGGCCTGGCCCCGCCCCTTCAGTATTTACGAAAAGTCAATTTTATTGTCTCATTTGAATCGTCCATCGATTCTGTTCGATCTCGCACAATTTTTGAGACGATGGTGCGAAAAATGACCAAACTGTTCAACCAAATATAGACCCTAGAAATGGCCAAAACGGGGTCAAAATGGCCACTTTACTCCAAAATGGCCGACTTCCTGTTTGATATTGACCATGGTTGCAAGAGACTTTTCTGTGCGGACTGTTGAGTACTACAAGTATACCAAATTTCATAACTGTACGATAAACTAAGCTTTATGGAGAGGGGTATTTTTCACTTTCTAGGGGGCGCTGTTCAGTCACTTTTTGACGAACTTTCACATCGCCAGTGAAATACGTAAATTTCACGCACTTTCTATATTGGGCCAGAATTTGGTGACTTTTTGGATATGCTAAGACCCCCTAAAGGCCATTCAAAGACGCGGAAGAAAAAAGAATAATAATAAGAAGAAACGGAGCAGATACAATAGGCCTTCGCAGCTTCACTGCTCGGGCCTAATAATTAAAGCTGCAAGCAGCGTCGTTCGGCCCTCGCAGCGAAGATGCTCACCCTCCTTCCGCACCCCCTCCGCTCCATCCCCGATGCTCTCCAAACCCAACTCCCCGCCGCTCCGTCCTGGCCGGCAGCACGGGGCACCAGGGCACGTCCACGGACTGAAACGTCCACCACCCTGACACCAAGAAAAGCTAACAGTCACCTCATCCACACCTCACCCTGAATCAGCATCCCCTCCGAGCCTACCATTATATTACATGTCTCACCACTAGGGCATACTTTATCTTTAGCACACTGTTGGTGTGATGACACAGACCAACTTTAGTGCTTTTTTGCCCATATTTATTAAAGTTTTCGAAAGTTAAAGTTATCTAGGGGGCGCTGTGATCAATTACAGAAAAATCCCATTGAGGTCAGCTTTGGTTGACAAGGACAGTTTTCTGTTATTTTGGCATCAAACGGACGTTGTGTGTGTTATCTAAAGCCAGTGAGCTGAAAGGGGCGGAGCTACAGGGATTTGAATCAACAACCACATCAATGTGTTTGGTGCAGTCACGTGATGTCACAAGCCAAGTATAATGCCATTCTGACTTTGACTTTAGAAGTTAATAAAGTTTGAACCCATCTAGGGGGCGTTGTGACCATTTACAAGTAAATGCCATAGAGGTCATCTTTGGTCATCAAAGATGGTTTTCTGTTAATTTGGAATCAATCAAACGTTGCATGGGTCATCTAGAGACAAAAAGCTGTAAGTGGGTGGAGTTAAAGTGAATTGAACAAGTGATCACATACATGTGTTGATTGCAGATGTGTGATGACTCCCACAATGTTTGATGTAGTTTGGAACTTTTTTGCAGAAGTTACAAAGGTTTTTTGTATCTAGGGGGCGCTGTCCCAAATTTAAGAATTATTCCATGAAGAAGTTTGTAGGTTGATGACAGTCATTTGTGTGCAGTTTGGTGTGAATTGCATCATGCATGTGTTATTAAGGGCCTAATATCTGTCAGGGGGCGGAGCTAAAGCAATATCAACAACTTACCACAGGACTGTGGTGGGTGCCATTGTGTGAGTACACATAGCAAGTTTGGTGCAGTTACGACCTCGTCTGTAGGAGTTATTACAGTTTTAATGGTGTGTAGGGGGCGCTGTGGTGACATTACACAACTTTCACCAACGGTGTGTGCCTCGTTGAATAAAGGGCATGATTGTTGATTGCCATGTTCAGTCTCGGGCAGATCGGAGGTTGTTAGTGGAAGTTACAGTCAAACGTAAGGTCACGGCGTCACGCCAGAATTCGCCGTGGCATCAAAGCCCTTCCCTTTCTGAAAATCTATCAGATCTGAATGGTCATTACAACATCATGAAGACAGTGCATGACCTTAGTGTCATGTTGACTAAAGTAGAGGGGACAAATATGGGCATTTCACCATTAAAAAATAGACTTCCTGTAGTCAGGGGGCGGGGCATAGGTGATGTCAGCTGTCCACATTGTCATTGTCTTGAGATGTGGTCAATGATCACACAGACGGAGTTTGATATAGATCTGATCATGCACATGGGAGTTGTTAAGTCAAGTAATGTAATGGCGAAAGGTCAAAGTTTGAGGCTTAGCCACGCCCACACCTTTATACTTGTATAAAATCCGACGGTTGAATTTTTTCCTCTATGTCTTAAGATTATATAGCAGGAGTTTGAAGGTGATAGGTGGAAAGGACGACGAGACATCATTCTCCTAATAACGTGTGTGAAAACCACTAAATCGAGTAATTGGACCAAAATGGCCGACTTCCTGTGCGACTTTGCACTTGGCTCAAAGAGACTTTTTTGTAGGTCCTGAGACCCCACATTAGTGTACCAAATTTCGTACTCCTCAGTCAAAGCATGGCTTGGGGCTGACAGTTTTAATGGACCTAGGGGGCGCTATTTCAGAAAATAAGCCACGCCCATTTGATGTTCACATGAGATCTTTTGGGGGGCCGGACTAGGATCACTCACAAGACGTTTCGTGACTGTATCTATAGAAATGACGACATGGGAGGCACATGTATGGTCACGGCGGTACGCCTGACTTCGCCGCGTCGCCACAGCCCCGCCTTCTGCAGAAAACACCCATAAAGTGACGTCAAGCAACGCCAACTTCTCTTCAGTTACCTGCTACAAATTCGGGCTGATTATTCGACAGGGCGAATTTTGGAAAATTTCCCAGTAAAACTTGACGTTTTAAGTCCTGAGGGGGCGGGGCTTGTGTGACATCATCCAGCGACCATTCATTTGTCTTCGGGGGGCGATGACGATTATCCATAGAAAGTTACTTTAACTGTAATTCTTTCATTTGTGAAATTATAGCAATTTGAATTTTTTTGGCGAGTGCTCGAACTTTGAGGCCTGGCCCCGCCCCTTCAGTATTTACGAAAAGTCAATTTTATTTTCTCATTTGAAGCGTCCATCGCTTCTGTTCGATGGCACACTATTTTTGAGACTATGGTACGAAAAATGACGAAACTGTTCAACCAAATATAGACCCTAGAAATGGCCAAAACGGCTAAAAATCGCCATTTCAACCCAAAATGGCCGACTTCCTGTTTTATATTGACCATGGTTGCAAGAGGCTTTTTTGTGCGGACTGTTGAGTAGTACCAGTATACCAAATTTCATAACTGTACGATAAACTAAGCTTTATGGAGAGGGGTATTTTTCACTCTTTAGGGGGCGCTGTCGAGCCACTTTTTTATCAACTTTCACATCGCCAGTGAAATACGTAAATTTCACGCACTTTCTATATTGGGCCAGAATTTGGTGACTTTTTGGATATGCTAAGACCCCCTAAAGGCCACCCAAAGACGCGGAAGAAAAAAGAAAGCGTAATAATAATAAACGGAGCAGATACAATAGGCCTTCGCAGCGCTTCGCTGCTCGGGCCTAATAATTAAAGCTGCAAGCAGCGTCGTTCGGCCCTCGCAGCTCCGCGCCGCTCCGGCCTGACCGGCAGCCCTGGGCACCAGGGCACGTCCGCAGAACACAAACGTCGACCACCCCAACACCAGAAACGGCTAACGGCCACCTTGTCCGCACCTCACCCTGACTCAGCATCCCCTTTGAGCTCACCATTATATTTTATGTCTCACCACTAGGGAATCCTCTATCTTTACCACACTGGTGGTGTGATGACAGTGACCAACTTTAATGCTATTCTGACCATGTTTTTTAAAGTTATCGAAGGATAACGTTATCTAGGTGGCGCTGTGACCAACTACAGAAAAGTCCCATTGAGGTCAGCTTTGGTGACATTATATAACATTCACCAACCGTTTGTGCCTCATTGGCTAAAGGGCATGATTGTTCATTGCCATATTCAGTTTCGGGCAAATCGGAGGCCGTTTGTGGAAGTTACAGTCAAATGTAAGGTCATGGCGTCACGCCAGCATTCACCATGGCATCAAAGCCCCTCCCTTTCTGGAAAGCTAGCAGATCTGAATGGTCATTACAACATCATGAAGACAGTGCATGACCTTAGTGTCATGTTCACTAAATTAGAGGGACAAATATGGGCATTTCACCATGAAAAAATCGACTTCCTGTAGTCAGGGGGCGGGGCTTAGGTGATGTCAGCTGTCCACATTGTCATTGTCTTGAGTTGTGGTCAATGATCACACAGACACAGTTTGATATAGATCTGATCATGCACATGGGAGTTGTTAAGTCAAGGAATGTAATGGCGAAAGGTCAAAGTTTGAGGCTTAGCCACGCCCACACCTTTATACTTATTTGAAATCCGATGGTTGAATTTTTCCCCCTTTGTCTTAAGAGTATGTAGCAGAAGTTTGAAGGCGATTGGTGAAAAGGGCGATTGTGCAACACTCCAAACAATGTGTGCGAAAACCACTAAATCGAGTACTTGGACCAAAATGGCCGACTTCCTGTGCGACTTTGCACTTAGCTCCAAGAGACTTTTTTGTAGGTCCTGAGACACCACATTAGTGTGCCAAATTTCGTGTTCCTCAGTCAAAGCATGGCTTGGGGCTGACAGTTTTAATGGTCATAGGGGGCGCTATTTCAGAAAATAGGCCACGCCCACAAACTTCAGCTGTCCTTTTCTATTAGGGGTCAGAGTAGGATCACTCATCAGAAATTGTGTGGCGATGTCACAATGATTGAAGAAATGAGAGACAAACGTATTTCCATGGCGTGATGGCGAATTTCGCCATGCTCCCAAAGCCCCGCCTTTATTCGAAACCTGCCAGTACTATACACCAAGTGACCTCAACTTGTCTGCTGCTATGTGCCAGTGATTGCTGGTGATTGAGTAAAAGGAGTCCAATAGGGAGCTGTGAAAAAAAGAGTGGCGTGGCGACAAGTCAAAGTTTGAGGCTTAGCCACGCCCACACCTTTATACTTATTTAAAATCCGACGGTTGAATTTTTTCTTCTATGTCTTAAGAGTGTATAGCAGATGTTTGAAGGTGATTGGTGAAAAGGGTGATGGAGCATCACTCTCCAAACAACGTGTGCAAAAACCACTAAATCGAGTACTTGGACCAAAATGGCCGACTTCCTGTGCGACTTTGCACTTGGCTCAAAGAGACTTTTTTGTAGGTCCTGAGACCCCACATTAGTGTACCAAATTTCGTACTCCTCAGTCAAAGCATGGCTTGGGGCTGACAGTTTTAATGGACCTAGGGGGCGCTATTTCAGAAAATAAGCCACGCCCATTTGATGTTCACATGAGATCTTTTGGGGGGCCGGACTAGGATCACTCACAAGACGTTTCGTGACTGTATCTATAGAAATGACGACATGGGAGGCACATGTATGGTCACGGCGGTACGCCTGACTTCGCCGCGTCGCCACAGCCCCGCCTTCTGCAGAAAACACCCATAAAGTGACGTCAAGCAACGCCAACTTCTCTTCAGTTACCTGCTACAAATTCGGGCTGATTATTCGACAGGGCGAATTTTGGAAAATTTCCCAGTAAAACTTGACGTTTTAAGTCCTGAGGGGGCGGGGCTTGTGTGACATCATCCAGCGACCATTCATTTGTCTTCGGGGGGCGATGACGATTATCCATAGAAAGTTACTTTAACTGTAATTCTTTCATTTGTGAAATTATAGCAATTTGAATTTTTTTGGCGAGTGCTCGAACTTTGAGGCCTGGCCCCGCCCCTTCAGTATTTACGAAAAGTCAATTTTATTTTCTCATTTGAAGCGTCCATCGCTTCTGTTCGATGGCACACTATTTTTGAGACTATGGTACGAAAAATGACGAAACTGTTCAACCAAATATAGACCCTAGAAATGGCCAAAACGGCTAAAAATCGCCATTTCAACCCAAAATGGCCGACTTCCTGTTTTATATTGACCATGGTTGCAAGAGGCTTTTTTGTGCGGACTGTTGAGTAGTACCAGTATACCAAATTTCATAACTGTACGATAAACTAAGCTTTATGGAGAGGGGTATTTTTCACTCTTTAGGGGGCGCTGTCGAGCCACTTTTTTATCAACTTTCACATCGCCAGTGAAATACGTAAATTTCACGCACTTTCTATATTGGGCCAGAATTTGGTGACTTTTTGGATATGCTAAGACCCCCTAAAGGCCACCCAAAGACGCGGAAGAAAAAAGAAAGCGTAATAATAATAAACGGAGCAGATACAATAGGCCTTCGCAGCGCTTCGCTGCTCGGGCCTAATAATTAAAGCTGCAAGCAGCGTCGTTCGGCCCTCGCAGCTCCGCGCCGCTCCGGCCTGACCGGCAGCCCTGGGCACCAGGGCACGTCCGCAGAACACAAACGTCGACCACCCCAACACCAGAAACGGCTAACGGCCACCTTGTCCGCACCTCACCCTGACTCAGCATCCCCTTTGAGCTCACCATTATATTTTATGTCTCACCACTAGGGAATCCTCTATCTTTACCACACTGGTGGTGTGATGACAGTGACCAACTTTAATGCTATTCTGACCATGTTTTTTAAAGTTATCGAAGGATAACGTTATCTAGGTGGCGCTGTGACCAACTACAGAAAAGTCCCATTGAGGTCAGCTTTGGTGACATTATATAACATTCACCAACCGTTTGTGCCTCATTGGCTAAAGGGCATGATTGTTCATTGCCATATTCAGTTTCGGGCAAATCGGAGGCCGTTTGTGGAAGTTACAGTCAAATGTAAGGTCATGGCGTCACGCCAGCATTCACCATGGCATCAAAGCCCCTCCCTTTCTGGAAAGCTATCAGATCTGAATGGTCATTAAAACATCATGAAGACACTGTATGACCTGAGTGTCATTTTCACTAAATTAGAGGGGACAAATATGGGCATTTCACCATAAAACAATAGACTTCCCTTTGTCAGGGGGCGGGGCTTAGGTGATGTAAGCTGTCCACATTGTCGTTGTCTTGAGATGTGGTCAGTGATCACACAGACAAAGTTTGAATTAGATCTGATCATGCACATGGGAGTTATTAAGTCAAGTAATGTCATGGCGAAAGGTCAAAGTTTGAGGCTTAGCCACGCCCACACCTTTATACTTATTTAAAATCCGACGGTTGAATTTTTTCCCCTTTGACTTAAAAGTACATAGCATAAGTTTGAAGGTGATCGGTGTAAAGGGTGACGGGCCATTAATGTCCAAACAACGTGTGCGAAAACCACTAAATCGAGTACTTGGACCAAAATGGCCGACCTCCTGTGCGAAATTGCGCTTGGCTCCAAGAGACTTTTTTGTAGGTCCACAGACCCTACATGAGTGTACCAATTTTCGTAATCCTCAGTCAAACCTTGTCTTGGGGCTGACAGTTTTAATGGTCCTAGGGGGCGCCATTTCAGAATATAGGCCACGCCCACAAATCTCAGCTGCCCAATTCTATTGGGGGTCAGACTAGGATCACTCACCAGACATTTTGTGGCGATGTCACGATAATTGAAGAAATGAGAGGCAAACGTATTGCCATGGCGTGATGGCGAATTTCGCCATGCTCCCAAAGCCCCGCCTTTTTTCAAAACCTGCCAGTACTGTAGACCAAGTGACCTCAACTCTTCAGCTGCTATTTGCCAGAGATTGCTGGTGATTGGGTAAAAGGAGTCCAATAGGGAGCTGTGAAAAAAAGAGTGGCGTGGCGACAGGTCAAAGTTTGAGGCTTAGCCACGCCCACACCTTTATACTTATTTAAAATCCGACGGTTGAATTTTTTACTTTATGTCTTAAAAGTATATAGCAGAAGTTTGAAGGCGATTGGTGAAAAGGGCGATGGAGCATCACTGTCCAAACAACGTGTGCGAAAACCAGTAAATCGCGTACTTGGACCAAAATGGCCGACTTCCTGTGCAACTTTGCACTAGGCTCCAAGAGACTTTTTTGTAGGTCCTGAGACACCACATTAGTGTACCAAATTTCGTAATCCTCAGTCAAAGCATGGCTTGGGGCTGACAGTTTTAATGATCCTAGGTGGCGCTATTTCATAAAATAGGCCACGCCCACCGGATGTTCACATCACATTTTTTGGGGGGCCGGACTAGGATCACTCCCAAGAGGTTTTGTGGCGATATCTCAAGAAATGATGAAATGGGAGGCAAACGTAAGGCCACATCGGTACGCCTGACTTCGCCGCGCCGCCACAGCCCCGCCTTCTGGAGAAAACTCCCATAAAGTGACGCCAAGCAATCCCAACTTGTCTTCAGTTACCTGCTACAAATATGGGGTGATTAGTTGAAAGGGCGAATTTTGGACAATTTCCCAGTAAAACTTGACCTTTTAAGGCCTGAGGGGGCGGGGCTTATGTGACATCATCAATCAACCATTCATTTGTCTTCGGGGGGTGATGACGATTGTCCATAGAACATTACTTTAACTGTAATTCTTTCATTTATGAAATTATAGCAATTTGAATTTTTTTGGCGAGTGCTCGAACTTTGAGGCCTGGCCCCGCCCCTTCAGCATTTACGAAAAGTCAATTTTATTTTCTCATTTGATTCGTCGAACGCTTCTGTTCGATCGCACACTATTTTTGAGACAATCGTGCGAAAAATGACCAAACTGTTCAACCAAATATAGAGCCTAGAAATGGCCAAAACGGGGTAAAAATGGCCACTTTAGTCCAAAATGGCCGACTTCCTGTTTGATATTGACCATGGGTGCAAGAGGCTTTTCTGTGCGTATTGTTGAGTTCTACAGGTGTACCAAATTTCATCACTCTACTATGAAAAAAGGTCAATGCGGAGGGGTATTTTTAATTTTCCAGGGGGCGCTGTTGCAACATTTTTATACCAACTTTCACGTTGCCAGTGAAATACGTAAATTTCACGCACTTTCTATATTGGGCCAGAATTTGGTGAGTTTTTGGATATACTAAGACCCCCTAAAGGCTGTCCAAAGACGCGGAAGAAAAAAAAAGAAAAAAGAAAAAAAAAGAAAGAAAAATTAAAGCTGCAAGCAGCGTCGTTCGGCCCTCGCAGCTCCGCGCCGCTCCGGCCTGGCCGGCAGCCCGGGGCACCAGGGCACGTCTGGCAGAACAGAAACGTCAACCACCCCGACACCAGAAACCGCAAATGGCCTCCTAGTCCGCACCTCACCCTGACTCAGCATCCCCTCTGAGCTCACCATTAAATTGAATTGTAAGGTCACGGCGTCATGCCAGAATTCGCCATGGCATCAAAGCCCCTCCCTTTCTGAAAAGCTAGCAGATCTGAATGGTCATTACAACATCATGAAGACAGTGCATGACCTTAGTGTCATGTTGACTAAATTAGAGGGGACAAATATGGGCATTTCACCATAAAACTAGACTTCCAATAGTCAGGGGGCGGGGCATAGGTGATGTCAGCTGTCCACATTATCATTGTCTTCAGATGTGGTCAGTGATCACACAGACAACGTTTGATATACGATCTGATCATGCACATGGGAGTTAAGTCAAGTAATGTAATGGCGAAAGGTCAAAGTTTGAGGCTTAGCCACGCCCACACCTTGATACTTATTTAAAATCCGACGGTTGAATTTTTTCCCCTTTGTCTTAAGAGCACATAGCAGATGTTTGAAGGTGATCGGTGAAAAGGGCGACGGGGCATCAAGGTCCAAACAACATGTGCGAAAACCACTAAATCAAGTACTTGGACCAAAATGGCCGACCTCCTGTGCGACTTTGCACTTGGCTCCAAGAGACTTTTTTGTAGGTCCTGAGACACTACATTAGTGTACCAAATTTCGTGATCCTCAGTCAAAGCTTGGCTTGGGGCTGACAGTTTTAATGGTCCTAGGGGGCGCTATTTCAGAAAATAGGCCACGCCCACAAACTTCAGCTGTCCAGTTCTATTGGGGGTCAGACTCAGATCACTCACCAGACATTTTGTGGCGATGTTACGATAATTGAAGAAATGAGAGGCAAACGTATTGCCATGGCGTGATGGCAAATTTCGCCATGCTCCCAAAGCCCTGCCTTTTTTCGAAACCTGCCAGTACTGCAGACCAAGTGACCTCAACTTGTCAGCTGCTATTTGCCAGAGATTGCTGTTGATTGGGTAAAAGGAATCCAATAGGGAGCTGTGAAAAAAAGAGTGGCGTGGCGACAGGTCAAAGTTTGAGGCTTAGCCACGCCCACACCTTTATACTTATTTAAAATCCGACGGTTGAAATTTTTCCTTTATGTCTTAAGAGTATATAGCAGAAGCTTGAAGGCGATTGGTGAAAAGGGCGATGGAGCATCACTCTCCAAACAACGTGTGCGAAAACCAGTAAATCGAGTACTTGGACCAAAATGGCTGACTTCCTGTGCAACTTTGCACTTGGCTCCAAGAGACTTTTTTGTAGGTCCTGAGACACCACATTAGTGTACCAAATTTCGAAATCCTCAGTCAAAGCATGGCTTGGGGCTGACAGTTTTAATGGTCCTAGGGGGCGCTATTTCAGAAAATAGGCCACGCCCACCGGATGTTCACATCAAATTTTTTTGGAGGCTGGACTAGGATCACTCACAAGAGGTTTTGTGGCGATATCTCTAGAAATGACGAAATGGTAGGCAAACGTAAGGCCACGTCGGTACGCCTGACTTCGCCGCGCCGCCACAGCCCCGCCTTCTGGAGAAAACTCCCATAAAGTGACGCCAAGCAACCCCAACTTGTCTTCAGTTTCCTGCTAGAAATATGGGGTGATTAGTTGAAAGGGCGAATTTTGGACAATTTCCCAGTAAAACTTGACCTTTTAAGGCGTGAGGGGGCGGGGCTTATGTGACATCATCAATCAACCATTCATTTGTCTTCGGGGGGCGATGACGATTGTCCATAGAAAATTACTTTAACTGTAATTCTTTCATTTATGAAATTATAGCAATTTGAATTTTTTTGGCGAGTGCTCGAACTTTGAGGCCTGGCCCCGCCTCTTCAGTATTTACGAAAAGTCAGTTTTATTTTCTCATTTGATTCGTCCATCGCTTCTGTTCGATCGCACATTATTTTTGAGACAATCGTGCGAAAAATGACCAAACTGTTTAACCAAATATAGAGCCTAGAAATGGCCAAAATGGGGTAAAAATGGCCACTTTAGTCCAAAATGGCCGACTTCCTGTTTGATATTGACCATGGGTGCAAGAGGCTTTTCTGTGCGTATTGTTGAATTCTACAGGTGTACCAAATTTTATCACTCTACTATGAAAAAAGGTCAATGCGGAGGGGTATTTTTAATTTTCCAGGGGGCGCTGTTGAAACACTTTTATACCAACTTTCACATTGCCAGTGAAATACGTAAATTTCACGCACTTTCTATATTGGGCCAGAATTTGGTGAGTTTTTGGATATGCTAAGACCCCCTAAAGGCCGTCCAAAGACGCGGAAGAAAAAAAAAGAAAAAAAAAGAAGAAAGAAAGAAAAAAAAGAAACGGAGCAGATACAATAGGCCTTCGCAGCGCTTCGCTGCTCGGGCCTAATAAATAATAATAATAAACGGAGCAGATACAATAGGCCTTCGCAGCTTCACTGCTCGGGCCTAATTAAAGCTGCAAGCAGCGTCGTTCGGCCCTCGCAGCGAAGCTGCTCGTCCTCCGTCCGCGCCCCCTCCGCTCCATCCCAGATGCTCTCCAAACCCAGCTCTGCGTTTCTCCGTCCTGGCCGGCAGCCGGGGGCACCAGGGCACGTCTGGCGGAACAGAAAGTCAACCACCCCGACACCAGAAACCGTGAACGGCCTCCTCGTCCACACCTCACCCTGAGTCAGCATCCCCTCTGAGCCCAGCATTACACGTCTCACCACTAGGAGATACTCTATCTTTACCACACTGGTGATGTGATGTTCAGTCTCGGGCAAATCGGAGGCTGTTTGTGGAAGTTACAGTCAAACATAATGTCACAGCGTCACGCCAGAAATCGCCATGGCATCAAAGCCCCTCCCTTTCTGAAAAGCTATCAGATCTGAATGGTCATTACAACATCATGAAGACAGTGCATGACCTTAGTGTCATGTTGACTAAATTAGAGGGGACAAATATGGGCATTTCACCATAAAACAGTAGACTTCCTGTAGTCAGGGGGCGGGGCTTAGGTGATGTCAGCTGTCCACATTGTCACTGTCTTCAGATGTGGTCAGTGATCACACAGACAAAGTTTGAAATTGATCTGATCATGCACATGGGAGTTATTAAGTCAAGTAACGTAATGGCGACTGGTCAAAGTTTGAGGCTTAGCCACGCCCACACCTTTAAACTTATTTAAAATCCGACGGTTGAATTATTTCCTCTATGTCTTAAGAGTATATAGCAGGAGTTTGAAGGTGATCGGTGGAAAGGACGACGAGACATCATTCTCCTAATAACGTGTGCGAAAACCACTAAATCGAGTACTTGGACCAAAATGGCCGACCTCCTGTGCGACATTGGACTTGGCTCCAAGAGACTTTTTTGTAGGTCCTGAGACACTACATTAGTGTGCCAAATTTCGTGATCCTCAGTCAAAGCATGGCTTGGGGCTGATAGTTTTAATGGTCCTAGGGGGCGCTATTTCAGAAAATAGGCCACGCCCACAAACTTCAGCTGTCCAATTCTATTAGGGGTCAGAGTAAGATCACTCATCAGAAATTGTGTGGTGATGTCACAATGATTGAAGAAATGAGAGACAAACGTATTTCCATGGCCTGATGGTGAATTTCGCCATGCTCCCAAAGCCCCCTCTTTATTCGAAACCTGCCAGTACTATAAACCAAGTGACCTCAACTTGTCTGCTGCTATTTGCCAGTGATTGCTGGTGATTGGTTAAAAGGAGTCCAATAGGGAGCTGTGAAAAAAAGAGTGGCGTGGCGACAGGTCAAAGTTTGAGGCTTAGCCACGCCCACACCTTTATACTTATTTAAAATCCGTAGGTTGAATTTTTTCCCCTTTGTCTTAAGAGTCTATAGCAGAAGTATGAAGGTGATTGGTGAAAAGGGCGATGGTGCAACACTCTCCAAACAATGTGTGCGAAAACCACTAAATCGAGTACTTGGACCAAAATGGCCGACTTCCTGTGCGACTTGGTGCTTGGCTCCAAGAGACTTTTTTGTAGGTCCTGAGACACCACATTAGTGTACAAAATTTCGTAAACCTCAGTCAAAGCATGGCTTGGGGCTGACAGTTTTAATGGTCCTAGAGGGCGCTATTTCAGAATATAGGCCACGCCCACCGGATTTTTACATCACATTTTTTGGGGGGCAGGACTAGGATCACTCCCAAGAAGTTTTGTGGCGATATCTTTAGAAATGACGAAATGGGAGGCAAACGTAAGGCCTAAGCGGTACGCCTGACTTCGCCGCGCCGCCACAGCCCCGCCTTCTGCAGAAAACTCCCATAGAGTGACGCCAAGCTACCCCAACTTGTCTTCAGTTACCTGCTACAAATTTGGGGTGATTATTTGAAAGGGCGAATTTTGGAAAATTTCCCAGTAAAACTTGACCTTTTAAGTCCTGAGGGGGCGGGGCTTATGTGACATCATCAATCGACCATTCATTTGTCTTCGGAGGGTGATGACGATTGTCCATAGAACATTTCTTTAACTGTAATTCTTTCATTTATGAAATTATAGCAATTTGAATTTTTTTGGCGAGTGCTCGAAATTTGAGGCCTGGTCCCGCCCCTTCAGTATTTACGAAAAGTCAATTTTATTGTCTCATTTGATTCGTCCATCGCTTCTGTTCGATCGCACACTATTTTTTAGACGATCGTGCGAAAAATGACCAAACTGTTGAACCAAATATAGACCCTAGAAATGGTCAAAACGGGGTCAAAATGGCCACTTTAGTCCAAAATGGCCGACTTCCTGTATGATATTGACCATGGGTGCAAGAGGCTTTTCTGTGCGTATTGTTGAGATCTACAAGTGTACCAAATTTCATCGCTCTACTATGAAAAAAGGTCAAAGCGGAGGGGTATTTTTAATTTTCCAGGGGGCGCTGTTGAAACATGTTTTAACCGACTTTCACGTTGCCAGTGAAATACGTAAATTTCACGCACTTTCTATATTGGGCCAGAATTTGGTGAGTTTTTGGATATGCTAAGGCCCCCTAAAGGCCACCCAAAGACGCGGAAGAAAAAGAAAAAATAATAAACGGAGCAGATACAATAGGCCTTCGCAGCTTCACTGCTCGGGCCTAATTAAAGCTGCAAGCAGCGTCGTTCGGCCCTCGCAGCTCCGCGCCGCTCCGGCCTGGCCGGCAGCCCGGGGCACCAGGCTACGTCTGCGAAACAGAAACATCGACCACCCCGACACCCGAAACTGCTAACGGCCACCTCGTCCGCACCTCACCCTGACTCAGCATCCCCTTTGAGCCCACCATTATATTTTATGTCTCACCACTAGGGAATCCTCTATCTTAACCACACTGGTGATTTGATGACAGTGACCAACTTTAATGCTATTCTGACCATGTTTTTTAAAGTTATTGAAGGATAACGTTATCTAGGGGGCGCTGTGACCAACTACAGAAAAGTCCCATTGAGGTCAGCTTTGGTGACATTATATAACATTCACCAACTGTTTGTGCCTCATTGGCTAAAGGGCATGATTGTTCATTGCCATGTTCAGTCTCGGGCAAATCGGAGGCCGTTTGTGGAAGTTACAGTCAAATATACGGTCATGGCGTCATGCCAGCATTCACCATGGCATCAAATCCCCTCCCTTTCTGGAAAGCTATCAGATCTGAATGGTCATTACAACATCATGAAGACAGTGTATGACCTTAGTGTCATGTTCACTAAATTAGATGGGACAAATATGGGTATTTCACCATAAAACAATATACTTCCTGTTGTCAGGGGGCGTGGCTTAGGTGATGTCAGCTGTCCACATTGTCGTTGTCTTGAGATGTGGTCAGTGATCACACAGACAAAGTTTGAAATAGATCTGATCATGCACTTGGGAGTTATTAAGTCATGTAATGTAATGGCGAAAGGTTAAAGTTTGCGGCTTAGCCACGCCCACACCTTTCAACTTTTGAAAAATCCGACGGTTGAATTTTTTCCTCTATGTCTTAAGAGTATATAGCAGAAATTTGAAGGAGATTGGTGAAAAGGACGATGGAGCATCACTGTCCATACAATGTGTGAGAAAACCACTAAATCGAGTATTTGGACCAAAATGGCCGACTTCCTGTGCGACTTTGCGCTTGGCTCCAAGAGACTTTTTTGTAGGTCCTGAGACACCACATTAGTGTACCAAATTTCGTAATCCTCAGTCAAAGCTTGGCTTGGGGCTGACAGTTTTAATGGCTCTAGTGGGCGCTATTTGAGAAAATAGGCCACGCCCACAAACTTCAGCTGTGAATTTCTCTTGGGGGTCAGAATAGGATCACTCACCAGAAGTTTAGTAACAATATCACGATAACTGAAGAAATGAGAGGCAAACGTATTGCCATGGCGTGATGGCGATTTTCGCCATGCTCCCAAAGCCCCGCCTTTTTTCGAAACCTGCCAGTACTGCATACCAAGTGATCTCAAGTGGTCTACTGCTATTTGCCTGAGATTCCTGGTGATTGGGTAAAAGGAGTCCAATAGGGAGCTGTGAAAATAAGAGTGGCATGGCGAAAGGTCAAAGTTTGAGGCTGAGCCACGCCCACACCTTTCAACTTTTGAAAAATCAGACGGTTGAATTTTTTCCCCTACGTCTTAAGAGTATATAGCAGAAGTTTGAAGGCGATTGGTGAAAAGGGCGACGGAACATCACTCTCCAAACTACGTGTGCGAAAACCACTAAATCGCTTACTTGGACCAAAATGGCCGACTTCCTGTGCGACTTCGGACTTGGCTCCAAGAGGCTTTTTTGTAGGTCCTGAGACACCACATTAGTTTACCAAGTTTCGTAATCCTCAATCAAAGCGTGGCTTGGAGCTATTGGTTTAAATGGTCCTAGGGGGCGCTATTTAAGAGAATAGGCCACGCCCACAAATTTCAGCTGTCTATTTCTCTTGGGGGTCAGACTAGGATCACTCACCAGAAGTTTCGGAGCAATATCACGATAACTGAAGAAATGAGAGGCAAACGTATTTCCATGGCGTGATGGCTATTTTCGCCATGCTCCCAAAGCCCCGCCTTTTTTCAAAACCTGCCAGTACTGGAGACCAAGTAACCTCAAGTTGTCTCCTGCTGTTTCCCACAGAATCCTGGTGATTGGTTAAAAGGAGTCCCGTAGGGAGCTGTGAAAAAAAGAGTGGTGTGGCGACAGTTCAAAGGTTGAGGCTTAGCCACGCCCACACCTTTCAACTTTTGAAAAATCCGACGGTTGAATTTTTCCCCCTATGACTTAAGAGTATATAGCAGAAGTTTGAAGGAGATTGGTGAAAAGGGCGACGGAGCATCACTCTCCAAACAACGTGTGCAAAAACCACTAAATCGCGCACTTGGACCAAAATGGCCGACTTCCTGTACGTTTTTGCCCTTGGCTCCAAGAGACTTTTTTGTAGGTCCTGAGACACCACATTAGTGTACCAAATTTCGTAATCCTCAGTCAAAGCATGGCTTGGGGCTGACAGTTTAAATGGTCCTAGGGGGCGCTATTTCAGAAAATTGGCCACGCCCACAAATTTTAGCTGTCCAATTCTATTGGGGGTCAGACTAGGATCACTCACAACAAATTTCGAGGTGATATCTCGATAACTTAAGAAATGAGAGGCAAACGTATTTCCATGGCGTGATGGCGATTTTCGCCATGCTCCCAAAGCCCCGCCTTTTTTCGAAACCTGCCAGTACTGGAGACCAAGACACCTCAAGTTGTCTACTGCTATTTGCCAGAGATTCCTGCTGATTGGGTAAAATGAGTCTAGTAGGGAGCTGTGAAAAAAAGTGGCGTGGCGACAGGTCAAAATTTGAGGCTTAGCCACGCCCACACCTTTCAACTTTTGAAAAATCCGACGGTTGAATTTTTTCCCCTATGTCTTAAGAGTATATAGCAGAAGTTTGAAGGCGATTGGTGAAAAGGGCGACGGAGCATCACTCTCCAAACTACGTGTGCGAAAACCACTAAATCGCTTACTTGGACCAAAATGGCCGACTTCCTGTGCGACTTCGGACTTGGCTCCAAGAGGCTTTTTTGTAGGTCCTGAGACACCACATTAGTTTACCAAGTTTCGTAATCCTCAATCAAAGCGTGGCTTGGGGCTGACAGTTTTAATGGTCCTAGGGGGCGCTATTTCAAAAAATAGGCCACGCCCACCGGATGTTCGCATCAGATATTTTGGGGGGCCGGACTAGGATCACTCACAAGAAGTTTCGTGACGATATCTTTAGAAATGACGAAATGGGAGGCAAACGTAAGGCCATGGCGGTACGCCTGACTTCGCCGCGCCGCCACAGCCCCGCCCTCTGCCGAAAACTCCCATAAAGTGACAACAAGCAACCCCCACTTGTCTTGAGTTACCAGCTACAAATTTGTGGTGATTAAGTGAAATGGGGCAATTTGGGACCTTTCACAGTAAAACTTGACCTTTTTGCTACTGAGGGGGCGGGGCTTGTGTGATGTCATCATCCGACCACTCAATTTCCTTTGTCGGCCAATGACGAATGACCACAGCACTTTTTGTAACTCTGTTACATTCAGTTATGAAGTTATAACAATTTATATTTTTTTGGCGAGTAGTCAAACTTTGAGGCCTGGCCCCGCCCCTTCAACATATATGAAAAGTCAGAATCCTTGTCTCATTTTGTTTGCCCATCCCTTCTGAGCAATTTTACACAAGTTTTGAGTCGATCGTGCGAAAAATGATCGAGCAATCCAATCAGAAACGGACCCTAAAAACGGCAAAAACGGCTAAAAATCGCCATTTCAACCCAAAATGGCCGACTTCCTGTTTGATATTGACCATGCTTGCAAGAGACTTTTCTGTGCGGACTGTTGAGTACTACAAGTGTACCAAATTTCATAACTGTACGATAAACTAAGCTTTATGGAGAGGGTTTTTTTTCACTTTCTAGGGGGCGCTGTTCAGCCATTTTCTTTGCGATTTTTTTGGAACCTTTAAAATATCAAATTTTTCACCAGGCCTGACAAGTGTGCAAAATATTGTGAGTTTTGGGGTATGTTAAGGTCCCCAAAAAGCCGTTCAAAGGGGGCACGGAATAACAAAAAAAGAATAATCAGAGCAAAAACAAGAGGCCTTCGCAGCGCTTTCGCTGCTCGGGCCTAATTAAAGCTGCAAGCAGCGTCGTTCGGCCCTCGCAGCTCTGCGCCGCTCCGGCCTGGCCAGCAGCCCGGGGCACCAGGGCACGTCTGGCAGAACAGAATCGTCAACCACCCCGACGCCAGAATCCGCAAATGGCCTCCTAGTCCGCACCTCACCCTGACTCAGCATCCCCTCTGAGCTCACCATTAAATTGAATTGTAAGGTTACGGCGTTACGCCAGAATTCGCCATGGCATAAAAGCCCCTCCCTTTCTGGAAAGCTATCAGATCTGAATGGTCATTACAACATCATGAAGACAGTGTATGACCTTAGTGTCATGTTCACTAAATTAGAGGGGACAAATATGGGTATTTCAGCATAAAAAATAGACTTCCTGTAGTCAGGGGGCGGGGCTTAGGTGATGTCAGCTGTCCACATTGTCATTTTTTACAGATATGGTCAATGATCACACAGACAAAGTTTGAAAAAGATCTGATCATGCACATGGGAGTTATTAAGTCAAGTAAAGTAATGGCGAAAGGTCAAAGTTTGAGGCTTAGCCACGCCCACACCTTTCAACTTTTGAAAAATCCGACGGTTGAATTTTTTCCCCTACGTCGTAAGAGTATACAGCAGAAGTTTGAAAGTGATTGGTGAAAAGGGCGACGGAGCATCACTCTCCAACAACGTGTGCGAAAACCACTAAATCGCGTACTTGGACCAAAATGGCCGACTTCCTGTGCGACTTTGTCCTTGGCTCCAAGAGACTTTTTTGTAGGTCCTGAGACACCACATTAGTGTACCAAATTTCGTAATCCTCAGTCAAAGCATGGCTTGGGGCTATTAGTTTAAATGGTCCTAGGGGGCGCTATTTAAGAGAATAGGCCACGCCCACAAACTTCAGCTGTCTATTTCTCTTGGGGGTCAGACTAGGATCACTCACCAGAAGTTTCGTAGCGATATCACGATAACTGAAGAAATGAGAGGCAAACGTATTTCCATGGCGTGATGGCGATTTTCGCCATGCTCCCAAAGCCCCGCCTTTTTTCAAAACCTGCCAGTACTGGAGACTAAGTAACCTCAAGTTGTCTACTGCTGTTTCCCACAGAATCCTGGTGATTGGGTAAAAGGAGTCCAGTAGGGAGCTGTGAAAAAAAGAGTGGCGTGGCGACAGGTCAAAGTTTGAGGCTTAGCCACGCCCACACCTTTCAACTTTTGAAAAATCCGACGGTTGAATTTTTTCCCCTATGTCTTAAGAGTATATAGCAGAAGTTTGAAGGAGATTGGTGAAAAGGGCGACGGAGCATCACTCTCCAAACAACGTGTGCGAAAACCACTAAATTGCGTACTTGGACCAAAATGGCCGACTTCCTGTGCGACTTTGCACTTGGCTCCAAGAGACTTTTTTGTAGGTCCTGAGACACCACATTAGTGTACCAAATTTCGCAATCCTCAGTCAAAGCTTGGCTTGGGGCTATTAGTTTAAATGGTCCTAGGGGGCGCTATTTAAGAGAATAGGCCACGCCCACAAACTTCAGCTGTCTATTTCTCTTGGGGGTCAGACTAGGATCACTCACCAGAAGTGTCGGAGCGATATCACGATAACTGAAGAAATGAGAGGCAAACGTATTTCCATGGCGTGATGGCGATTTTCGCCATGCTCCCAAAGCCCCGCCTTTTTTCAAAACCTGACAGTACTGGAGACCAAGTAACCTCAAGTTGTCTACTGCTGTTTCCCACAGAATCCTGGTGATTGGGTAAAAGGAGTCCAGTAGGGAGCTGTGAAAAAAAGAGTGGCGTGGCGGCAGGTCAAAGTTTGAGGCTTAGCCACGCCCACACCTTTCAACTTTTGAAAAATCCGACGGTTGAATTTTTTTCCCTATGTCTTACGAGTACATAGCAGAAGTTTGAAGGAGAATGGTGAAAAGGGCGACGGAGCATCACTCTCCAAACAACGTGTGCGAAAACCACTAAATCGCGTACTTGGACCAAAATGGCCGACTTCCTGTGCGACTTTGCACTAGGCTCCAAGAGACTTTTTTGTAGGTCCTGAGACACCACATTAGTGTACCAAATTTCGTAATCCTCAGTCAAAGCATGGCTTGGGGCTGACAGTTTTAATGGTCCTAGGGGGCGCTATTTCAGAAAATAGGCCACGCCCACCGGATGTTGACATCAGATTGTTTGAGGGGCCAGACTAGGATTACTCACAAAAAGTTTCGTGACGATATCTTTAGAAATGACGAAATGGGAGGCAAACGTAAGGCCACGGCGGTACGTCTGACTTCGCCGCGCCGCCACAGCCCCGCCCTCTGCCGAAAACTCCCATAAAGTGACGCCAAGCAACCCCCACTTGTCTTGAGTTACCAGCTACAAATTTGTGGTGATTAAGTGAAATGGGGCAATTTGGGACCTTTCACAGTAAAACTTGACCTTTTTGGTCCTGAGCGGGCGGGGCTTGTGTGATGTCATCATCCAACCATTCATATTACTTTGTGGGTGGATGATGAATGACCACAGAAAGTTTGGTAACTTTATTCTATTCAGTTATGAAGTTATAGCAATTAAAAAAAAATTGTCGAGTAGTCAAACTTCGAGGCCTGGCCCCGCCCCTTCAACATATATGAAAACTCAGAATCCTCATCTCATTTTGTTTGCCCATCCCTTCTGAGCATTTTTACACAATTTTTGAGACGATCGTGCGAAAAATGATCGAGCAATCCAATCAGAAACGGACCCTAAAAACTGCAAAAACGGCTAAAAATCGCCATTTCAACCCAAAATGGCCGACTTCCTGTTTGATATTGACCATGCTTGCAAGAGACTTTTCTGTGCGGACTGTTGAGTACTACAAGTGTACCAAATTTCATAACTGTACGATAAACTAAGCTTTATGGAGAGGGTTTTTTTTCACATTGTAGGGGGCGCTGTTCAGCCATTTTCTTTGCGATTTTTTTGGGACCTTTAAAATATCAAATTTTTCACCAGGCCTGACAAGTTTGCAAAATATTGTGAGTTTTGGGGTATGTTAAGGTCCCCAAAAAGCCATTCAAAGGGGGCACGGAATAACAAAAAAAGAAAGAATAATAATCGGAGCAAAAACAAGAGGCCTTCGCAGCGCTTTCGCTGCTCGGGCCTAATAATAAATAATAATTAAAGCTGCAAGCAGCGTCGTTCGGCCCTCGCAGCTCCGCGCCGCTCCGGCCTGGCCGGCAGCCCGGGGCACCAGGGCACGTCTGGCAGAACAGAAACGTCAACCACCCCGACACCAGAAACCGCAAATGGCCTCCTCGTCCGCACCTCACCCTGACTCAGCATCCCCTCTGAGCTCACCATTAAATTGAATTGTAAGGTTACGGCGTTACGCCAGAATTCGCCATGGCATCAAAGCCCCTCCCTATCTGGAAAGCTATCAGATCTGAATGGTCATTACAGCATCATGAAGACCGTGCATGACCTTAGTGTCATGTTGACTAAATTAGAGGGGACAAATATGGGCATTTCAGCATAAAACAATAGACTTCCTGTATTCAGGGGGCGGGGCTTAGGTGATGTCAGCTGTCCACATTGTCATTGTTTAAAGATATGGTCAATGATCACACAGACAAAGTTCGAAAAAGATCTGATCATGCACATGGGAGTTATTAAGTCAAGTAAAGTAATGGCGAAAGGTCAAAGTTTGAGACTTAGCCACGCCCACACCTTTCAACTTTTGAAAAATCCGACGGTTGAATTTTTTCTCCTATGTCTTAAGAGTAAATAGCAGAAGTTTGAAGGCGATTGGTGAAAAGGGCAACGGAGCATCACTCTCCAAACAACGTGTGCCAAAACAACTAAATCGCGTACTTGGACCAAAATGCCCGACTTCCTGTGCGACTTTGCACTTGGCTCCAAGAGACTTTTTTGTAGGTCCGGAGACACCTCATTAGTGTACCAAATTTCGTAATCCTCAGTCAAAGAATGGCTAGGGGCTGACAGTTTTAATGGTCCTAGGGGGCGCTATTTCAGAAAAATGGCCACGCCCACAAATTTTAGCTGTCCATTTCTATTGGGGGTCAGACTAGGATCACTCACAACAAATTTCGAGGTGATATCTCGATAACTTAAGAAATGAGAGGCAAACGTATTTCCATGGCGTGATGGCGATTTTCGCCATGCTCCCAAAGCCCCGCCTTTTTTCAAAACCTGCCAGTACTGGAGACAAAGTAACCTCAACTTGTCTACTGCTGTTTGCCACAGAATCCTGGTGTTTGGGTAAAAGGAGTCCAGTAGGGAGCTGTGAAAAAAAGAGTGGCGTGGCGACAGGTCAAAGTTTGAGGCTTAGCCACGCCCACATCTTTCAACTTTTGAAAAATCCGACGGTTGAATTTTTTCCCCTATGTCTTAAGAGTATATAGCAGAAGTTTGAAGGAGATTGGTGAAAAGGGCGACGGAGCATCACTCTCCAAACAACGTGTGCGAAAACCACTAAATCGCGCACTTGGACCAAAATGGCCGACTTCCTGTGCGACTTTCCGCTTGGCTCCAAGAGACTTTTTTGTAGGTCCTGAGACACCACATTAGTGTACCAAATTTCGTAATCCTCAGTCAAAGCATAGCTTGGGGCTATTAGTTTAAATGGTCCTAGGGGGCGCTATTTAAGAAAATAGGCCACGCCCACTAAATTCAGATATCTATGTCGCTTGGGGGTCAGACTAGGATCACGCACCAGAAGTTTCGTAGCAATATCACGATAACTGAAGAAATGAGAGGCAAACATACTTCCATGGCGTGATGGCGATTTTCGCCATGCTCCTGAAGCCCCGCCTTTTTTTGAAACCTGCCAGTACTGGATACCAAGTGACCTCAAGTTGTCTACTGCTGTTTGCCAGAGATTCCTGCTGATTGGGTAAAAGGAGTCCAGTAGGGAGCTGTGAAAAAATGAGTGGCGTGGCGACAGGTCAAAGTTTGAGGCTTAGCCACGCCCACACCGTTAAACTTTTGAAAAATCCGACGGTTGAATTTTTTCCTCTTTGTCTTAAGAGTATATAGCAGACGTTTCAAGGAGATTGGTGAAAAGGGCGACGGAGCATCACTCTCCAAACAAGGTGTGCGAAAACCAGTAAATCGCGTACTTGGACCAAAATGGCCGACTTCCTGTGCGACTTTGCACTTGGGTCCAAGAGACTTTTTTGTAGGTCCTGAGACACCACATTAGTGTACCAAATTTCGTAATCTTCAGTCAAAGCATGGCTTGGGGCTGACAGTTTTAATGGTCCTAGGGGGCGCTATTTCAGAAAATAGGCCACGCCCACCGGATGTTCACATCAGATCTTTTGGGGGGCCAGACTAGGATCACTCACAAGAAGTTTCGTGATGATATCTTTAGAAATGACGAAATGGGAGGCAAACGTAAGGCCACGGCGGTACGCCTGACTTCGCCGCGCCGCCACAGCCCCGCCCTCTGCCGAAAACTCACATAATGTGACACCAAGCAACCCCCACTTGTCTTGAGTTACCAGCTACAAATTTGTGGTGATTTAGTGAAATGGGGCAATTTGGGACCTTTCACAGTAAAACTTAACCTTTTTGGTCCTGAGGGGGCGGGGCTTGTGTGATGTCATCATGCGACCATTCAATTTACTTTGTGAGGTGATGACGAATGACCACAGAAAGTTTGGTAACTCTATTCCATTCAGTTATGAAGTTATAGCAATTTAAAAATTTTTGGCGAGTAGTCAAACTTCGAGGCCTGGCCCCGCCCCTTCAGTATTTACGAAAAGTCAATTTTATTGTCTCATTTTGTTCGCCCATCTCTTCTGAGCAATTTTACAGAATTTTTGAGATGATCGTGCAAAAAATGATCGAGCAATCCAATCAGAAACGGACCCTAAAAACGGCCAAAACGGCAAAAAATCGCCATTTCAACCCAAAATGGCCGACTTCCTGTTTGATATTGACCATGCTTGCAAGAGACTTTTCTGTGCGGACTATTGAGTACTATAAGTGTACCAAATTTCATAACGGTACGATAAACTAAGCTTTATGGAGAGGGTTTTTTTTCATTTTCTAGGGGGCGCTGTTCAGCCAATTTCTTTGCGATTTTTTTGGGACCTTTAAAATATCAAATTTTTCACCAGGCCTGACAAGTATGCAAAATATTGTGAGTTTTGGGGTATGTTAAGGTCCCCAAAAAACCATTCAAAGCGGCACCGGAATAATAAATAAAAATAATAATTAAAGCTGCAAGCAGCGTCGTTCGGCCCTCGCAGCGAAGCTGCTCGCCCTCCTTCCGCAACCCCTCCGCTCCATCCGCGACGCTCTCCAAACCCAGCTCCGCGCTTCTCCATCCTGGCCGGCAGCCGGGGGCACCAGGGCACGTCTGGCAGAACAGAAAGTCAACCACCCCGACACCAGAAACCGTGAACGGCCTCCGCGTCCACACCTCACCCTGACTCAGCATCCCCTCTGAGCCCACCATTACACGTCTCACCACTAGCAGATACTCTATCTTTACTACACTGGTGATGTGATGTTCAGTCTCGGGCATATCGAAGGCTGTTTGTGGAAGTTACAGTCAAACGTAAGGTCACAGCGTCACGCCAGAAATCGCCATGGCATAAAAGCCCCCCCTTTCTGAAAAGCTATCAGATCTGAATGGTCATTACAACATCATGAAGACAGTGCATGACCTTAGTGTCATCTTGACTAAATTAGAGGGGACAAATATGGACATTTCACCATAAAACAGTAGACTTCCTGTAGTCAGGGGGCGGGCTTAGGTGATGTAAGCTGTCCACATTGTCACTGTCTTCAGATGGGGTCAGTGATCACACAGACAAAATTTGAAATTGATCTGATCATGCACATGGGAGTTATTAAGTCACGTAACATAATGGCGACTGGTCAAAGTTTGAGGCTTAGCCACGCCCACACCTTTATACTTATTTAAAATCCAACGGTTGAATTTTTTCCTCTATGTCTTAAGAGTATATAGCAGGAGTTTGAAGGTGATCGGTGGAAAGGACGACGAGACATCATTCTCCTAATAACGTGTGCGAAAACCACTAAATCGAGAACTTGGACAAAAATGGCCGACCTCCTGTGCGACATTGTACTTGGCTCCAAGAGACTTTTTTGTAGGTCCTGAGACACTACATTAGTGTGCCAAATTTCGTGATCCTCAGTCAAAGCATGGCTTGGGGCTGATTGTTTTAATGGTCCTAGGGGGGCGCTATTTCAGAAAATAGGCCACGCCCACAAACTTCAGCTGTCCATGTCTATTAGGGGTCAGAGTAAGAAATCGCCATGGCATCAAAGCCCCTCCCTTTCTGAAAAGCTAGCAGATCTGAATGGTCATTACAACATCATGAAGACAGTGCATGACCTTAGTGTCATGTTGACTAAATTAGAGGGGACAAATATGGGCATTTCACCATAAAAAATAGACTTCCTGTAGTCAGGGGGCGGGGCTTAGGTGATGTCAGCTGTCCACATTGTCATTGTCTTGAGATGTGGTCAATGATCACACAGACACAGTTTGATATAGATCTGATCATGCACATGGGAGTTAAGTCAAGTGATGTAATGGCGAAAGGTCAAAGTTTGAGGCTTAGCCACGCCCACACTTTTATACTTATATAAAATCCGATGGTTGAATTTTTCTCCCTTTGTCTTAAGAGTATATAGCAGAAGTTTGAAGGCGATTGGTGAAAAGGGCGATGGTGCAACACTCTCCAAACAACGTGTGCGAAAACCACTAAATCGAGTACTTGGACCAAAATGGCCGACTTCCTGTGTGACTTTGTACTTGGCTCCAAGAGACTTTTTTGTAGGTCCTGAGACCCCACATTAGTGTATCAAATTTCGTAATCCTCAGTCAAAGCATGGCTTGGGGCTGACAGTTTTAATGGTCCTAGGGGGCGCTATTTAAGAAAATAGGCCACGCCCACAAACTTCAGCTGTCCATTTCTATTGGGGGTCAGACTAGGATCACTCATCAGACATTTTGTTGTGATGTCACAATGATTGAAGAAATGAGAGACAAACGTATTTTCATGGCGTGATGGCGAATTTCGCCATGCTCCCAAAGCCCCGCCTTTATTCAAAACCTGCCAGTACTACAGATCAAGTGACCTCAACTTGTCTGCTGCCATTTGCCAGTGATTGCTGGTGATTGGTTAAAAGGAGTCCAATAGGGAGCTGTGAAAAAAAGAGTGGCGTGGCGACAGGTCAAAGTTTGAGGCTTAGCCACGCCCACACCTTTATACTTATATAAAATCCGACGGTTGAATTTTTTCATCTATGTCTTAAGAGTATATAGCAGATGTTTGAAGGCGATTGGTGAAAAGGGCAATGGTGCAACACTCTCCAAACAACGTGTGCGAATACCACTAAATCGAGTACTTGGACCAAAATGGCCGACTTCCTGCGCGACTTTGCACTTGGCTCCAAGAGACTTTTTTGTAGGTCCTGAGACCCCACATTAGTGTATCAAATTTCGTAATCCTCAGTCAAAGCATGGCTTGGGGCTGACAGTTTTAATGGTCCTAGGGGGCGCTATTTCATTAAATAGGCCACGCCCACAAACTTCAGCTGTGCAGTTCTATTAGGGGTCAGAGTAGGATCACTCATCAGAAATTGTGTGGCGATGTCACAATGATTGAAGAAATGAGAGACAAACGTATTTCCATGGCGTGATGGCGAATTTCGCCATGCTCCCAAAGCCCCGCCTTTATTCGAAACCTGCCAGTACTATAGACCAAGTGACCTCAACTTGTCTGCTGCTATTTGCCAGTGATTGCTGGTGATTGGTTAAAAGGAGTCCGATAGGGAGCTGTGAAAAAAAGAGTGGCGTGGCGACAGGTCAAAGTTTGAGGCTTAGCCACGCCCACACCTTTATACTTATATAAAATCCGACGGTTGAATTTTTTCATCTATGTCTTAAGAGTGTATAGCAGATGTTTGAAGGTGATTGGTGAAAAGGGTGATGGTGCAACACTCTCCAAACAACGTGTGCGAATACCACTAAATCGAGTACTTTGACCAAAATGGCCGACTTCCTGTGCGACTTTGCACTTGGCTCCAAGAGACTTTTTTGTAGGTCCTGAGACACCACATTAGTGTACCAAATTTCGTAATCCTCAGCCAAAGTATGGCTTGGGGCTGACAGTTTTAATGGTCCTAGGGGGCGCTATTTCAGAAAATAGGCCACGCCCACCGGATGTTCACATCAGATTCTATTTGGGGCTGGACTAGGATCACTCCCAAGAAGTGTTGTGGCGATATCTTTAGAAATGACGAAATGGGAGGCAAACGTAAGGCCTAAGCGGTACACCTGACTTCGCCGCACCGCCACATCCCCGCCTTCTGCAGAAAACTCCCATAAAGTGACGCCAAGCAACCCTAACTTGTCTTCAGTTACCTGCTACAAATCTGGGATGATTATTTGAAAGGGCGAATTTTGGAAAATTTCCCAGTAAAACTTCACCTTTTAAGTCCTGAGGGGGCGGGGCTTATGTGACATCATCAATCGACCATTCATTTGTCTTCGGAGGGCGACGTCGATTGTCCATAGAACATTTCTTTAACTGTAATTCTTTCATTTATGAATCTATAGCAATTTGAATTTTTTTGGCGAGTGCTCGAAATTTGAGGCCTGGTCCCGCCCCTTCAGTATTTACGAAAAGTCAATTTTATTGTCTCATTTTAATCGTCCATCACTTCTGTTCGATCGCACACTATTTTTGAGACGATCGTGCGAAAAATGACCAAACTGTTCAACCAAATATAGACCCTAGAAATGGCCAAAACGGGGTCAAAATGGCCACTTTAGTCCAAAATGGCCGACTTCCTGTTTGATATTGACCATGCGTGCAAGAGGCTTTTCTGTGCGTATTGTTGAGTTCTACAAGTGTACCAAATTTCATCACTCTACTATGAAAAAAGGTCAAAGCGGAGGGGTATTTTTAATTTTCCAGGGGGCGCTGTTGAAACATTTTTTTACCAACTTTCACGTTGCCAGTGAAATACGTAAATTTCACGCACTTTCTATATTGGGCCAGAATTTGGTGACTTTTTGGATATGCTAAGACCCCCTAAAGGCCATCCAAAGACGCGGAAGAAAAAAAAAGAAAGAAAAAAAAAAAAAAAAATAAGAAACGGAGCAGATACAATAGGCCTTCGCAGCGCTTCGCTGCTCGGGCCTAATAAACAGAGCAAAAACAAGAGGCCTTCGCAGCGCTTTCGCTGCTCGGGCCTAATAATAATAAACGGAGCAGATACAATAGGCCTTCGCAGCTTCACTGCTCGGGCCTAATAAACGGAGCAGATACAATAGGCCTTCGCAGCGCTTCGCTGCTCGGGCCTAATAATGCATTGAACTTATATAGCGCTTTTTAAGACGCCCAAAGACGCTTTCACACACTCTCACATTCACACACTGCTAGTGATGGTAAGCTACTTTGTAGCCACAGCCGCCCTGGGGAGGTCTGACAGAGGTGAGGCTGCCATTTGGTGCCGTCGGCCCCTCTGACCACCAGTGTTGGGAACGTTACTTTAAAAAAGTAATTAGTTATAGTTACTGATTACTTTGTCAAAAAAGTAACTCAGTTACTAACTGAGTTACAAGATCATAAAAGTAACTAATTACCAACAAAAATAACTACTTAGTTACTTTTTTCATTAAAGAATGCAAGAATTACTACAATAGTGAAATATAAATGACTAATGACTGGAACATAATAAAATGTATGTCCAAATGTTTTTTATAAACCTGAATAATTTCAATAAATAAGCACTTAACAGGAGGAACTACTAACAGGAACATTACACTAACCTAGACTATTAAAAGGTCACTGTGTGATATTTAACAAGACCCCAATCAGCTAAAATTTAAAATTGCAAATAGAAACACCTGTAAAGGTTCCCGAGCCTTTAAATGGTATCTCGGTCTAGTTAAATTACAGAAATAAATGTAATTTTGCACAGTATTCTGATTTTTCCAGCTTCACATAATTGTGTGTTTTTACTAGCATTTCTGTTGCTGGTAATCTAGTAACGGTTAAATAAATAAATAAATATCCTTTAAAATTACACTAGAAGAGGCACGAATCTGATGGAGGACTTAAATGTACTAACATGGGTCAGACCCAACCACAGAAGAGCTGAAGCTGGGTGGTAAACACACACACAGGTAGTTCTAATAACACCTGAGCTCCATGTCGTTTGAGACTGATGCATCAGTGTTACAGCGGGACTAAAGACATGATCAGAAACAGGTTACAGCTGGATGATCTAGGAAGGTAGAAGATCAGGACGTCTGAGCGGTGAACAGGTGAGCGGACCTTCGGGACATCCCGCTGTCACGCCAATAAGGGCATGGCTGCAGACCTGCAGATTCCCACCTGCAGCAGCGAATCTGCGGGGGGTCTGCAGCCGTAGACATTCATCACATCTTCCTCGTTCTTCACGGGCCGTGATGCTCTTGGATGAAAACATCTGCCTCTCTAGCCCTGATCAGCTGATGACAGCTTCAACACACTGCGCTGCTTAACGCACGCTTTTCCTTATCAGTAACAGAAATGACGTTTTCATAAAAGAAGACGTGGGCCGCTGCTGTAAAAAGTGAGGCGCGAACCGGAAAAGCTTCTGCCGATCACAGTTCAACAACGGATTATGAAAGAACAGATAACGCTCGAAACACGCAGATTCTTCCTGATGTGAGAGGTGAGTCTCCACTTTGTTTTGGCGTCGACATCATCCTAGCGCGTCGACACCTCTCTCTCCCTGGCTGCAGCTGAAGTGTGGCGGTCAGAAAGCCTGCTGCTCAACGTTCTACAAGCACATAGTAACGCACAACATTCCGTCCCCGGTAACGGTAACGGCGTTGTAACGGCGGGAAAAGTAATTAATTAGATTATTCCGTTACCTATAAAAGAACGCCGTTAGAAACGCCGTTATACTTAAACGGCGTTACTCCCAACACTGCTGACCACCACTAACACAGGCAAGTTGGGTGAAGTGTCTTGCCCAAGGACACAACAGCAAGATACCCCTGGCGGGAGCTGGAATCGAACCCATGACCCTCCGATCATGAGGCAACCCGCTCTACCACCTGAGCTACTGCTGCCCCAAAGATGCAAACAATGCAAACAATCCACCATCCACAAGGATTTTAGAAAATTGGCTGACCATTGAAAGTCAGCGAGACAATTATTGATTGTTTAAGTAATAGTGGGATTTTGTAAGGTACAGATTATGTCAAATGGGCTCTAAATTTTGTAGGTGAAATAGAATAGAATAGAATAGAATGCATTTATTGTCACTATACAGGTGTAAAGTGAGATACAGAGCATCTCCTACTCAGTGTAAAAAAACATACTTGGGGGGGGGGGGGGGGGATACAGTTCTGCAGCGCTTTGTACATATGGACAGTAATGTTATGTATATACAATTATTGCACATGGAATTTGGTATCAATAGATAGTGGTTGTCAATGGAGGAAGTGGGAAGTGGGGGGCTGTGTTATCGGTGCATGTGTGAGTTCAGGGTGGTTATTGCTTTGGGGAAGAAACAGTTTTTGAGTCTGTGGGTTTTTGTATTAATGCACCTGTAGCGCTTCCCTGAGGGAAGCAGTCTGAACATGTTGAAGCCAGGGTGGGAGCTGTCCTTGATGATGTTTGCTGCCCCACTGAGACAGCGGGAGGAATAAATGTCCATCATGGAGGGGAGAGGACAGCCGATGATCTTCTGTGCTGTCTTTACCACACTCTGAAGCCTCACTCTATCCACCTTGGTGCAGCTGCCGTACCATACCGTGATACAGTAGGTTAGCAGGCTCTCAATGGACGAGCGGTAGAAGGTCAGCAGCAGGTCGGAGTTCAGTTTGTACTTCCTGAGGACTCTCAGGAAGTGCAGCCGCTGTTGGGCCTTCTTGATGACCGCTGAGATGTTTTCCGCCCAGGAGATGTCAGCAGAGATGAGGACACCAAGGAACCGGAAGGTGTGGACCCTCTCCACACACTCCCCGTTGATGTAGAGGGAGCCAAGTCGGTGCTGTGTCTTCTGAAGTCAACAATAAGCTCTTTTGTTTTCTTGGTGTTCAGGGACAGGTTGTTTTCTGAACACCATGCTGCCAACTTCAGGACTTCCTCTCTGTACTCTGCCTCGTCTCCCTTCGAAATGAGTCAGACTACCGTGGTGTCATAGAGGTGTGAATCTTCACTTGTCTCCCGATTCGATTAGATTACGATTATTGGGTCAACGATTCAATTCGATTCGATATCCCGATGCAACACGATTATTTCATATTGATTTGTTTTCATCGATAAATAGCAGATATCAGATAATTGCTTTTTATTTTTTTAATCAAAAACGTAATTGACACAACCTGCCATCCCTCAAAATCTCTCCATTCACAACAGGTTAGGACAAAACATTTTAAACATTTAAGAAGATTTAACAAAGTAAAACAATCTGTTTCCTCGTTCAACGCCATGCCTCAGGCTGAGAAAACACGCTTTGCAAAAACTCACAAAATCTAAAAAAGGTACTGAGAACCTACAGGACACATAATGTAATAATCAAATACATAATGGGTTCATATAGGAGTGTTTAATGTCTCTGAGCAGCTCTAGAGTCAAATATTTATGCCACAGTTGAAGGGTGTCAGAAATAACACCAAATGAAATGTTTGACTTAGTTTATTTTATTTGAACCCAGTGGTTCGTTTATGAAGTGTTAGAGAATGAATCAAGTTCTGTTTGATGCAGAAAACAATAAAACATAAAACAAATTCCACACTTCCAATAATATTTAAGATGTGTGTTTTATTCTTTCTGATAATAACACCAGCAGAAGGCTGTGGGCTGGATTAGGATTAAATTACCCAGCTGATGGATCTCCTTCACTAACCAGCTAACTACAAACCTTTCCACTAACCTGTCCTGTGTGACCCTCACCATGTGACCCTCATGTCCATGCTGTCTCTGGAGGAGCAGATGGGAGACAAGATCTCCTGTAACCTAAAATGAACCAAAGCTTCCTCCCAGTTTCTCTTTAAGCTGAATTTAACATCAGTTTATCATCATGACACAAAATAATAAAGTGGAACAAGAACTTCTATTTCTCTCTCCTTTTAACTTCTCTGTGTCCCTAAATAAGAGACAGACGATCACGCTGCAGCCACCGTCATTGACCCCGCCCCCTCCCCAAGACCGGATCTCCCTACATTACAACAAGCAGTCTGACTGAGCGCTTCCAGGAGAAATAATAATTAAATTGTGAAAATAATAACGCGTGTTTGGAGCATCGGTTTGGAGGAGCGTCCTCCGATCCTCTCTCTTGTGTGAGCAGACAGTGTCTCTCTCTCTCTCTCTCTCTCTCTCTCTCTCTCTCTCTCTCTCAGTCACTGATCGAGCGAGCGGAGCGCGCCGCGTGACAACCCATTCAATTAACATAATTCACGGCCCAAATCCAACAGAACCGGTCGGGCTGATTCGGTTCCGGTTTGGTCTCAGGTTACTACTCCAGCGCTCAGCCCTGCAGTACCACATTAAGGCGGAGGTAAATGTGGAGGATGCTCACTCTGACAGATATGGATGGTGCGTTGGTGCCGCATTAAAAAAACAAAACTACATTCCACTATAATCAATTATGGCGTACTCTTCTACGATGCAGAATCGTTTATGTCCGCATCCCGATGCATCGAATATTTGACTATTTTCCTCAGCTCTATGGTGTCATCAGCAAACTTGATGATGAGAGTGTTATTGTGGGTCGGACTGCAGTCGTGGGTGTACAGAGAATACAGGAGGGGGCTCAGCACACAGCCCTGTGGGGAGCCGGTGCTCAGTGTGTGAGTGGAGGAGAGATGAGGGCCGAGTCTCACAGTCTGGGGCCGGTTTGTGAGGAAATCCTTTATCCAGGCACATGTGAGAGGAGGGAGGCCAAGAGTGACCAGTTTGTTGATGAGGATGTCCGGGATGATTGTATTAAAGGCTGAGCTGTAGTCCACAAAGAGCATTTGGACGTAGCTCTGCCGCTGCTCTAGGTGACTCAGCACAGCGTGGAGGGCTGTGGCAATGGCGTCTTCTGTTGATCTGTTTGCACGGTATGCAAACTGGTGGGGGTCGAATTCTGGGGGGAGGTGATCCTTTATGTGCTGAAGGAGTAGTCTCTCAAAGCATTTCATGATTACCGGTGTGAGGGCAAACCAAGTTAGGATGAACAGATAGATAATTGTTTAACTCTGGGCCTAAACTGGGATTTTGGTTTGACTGGGATTTTCTGGCTGGTGTTTACATTCCGGGAAGGACTGAGGTAGTTAAACTGAGACATTTGGCAGGACACCAAACAAATGATTCACCGCAGACGGTCACTATCGGTCCACCATTCGATTCAGTACAAGCCGTAAAAGAACAATTTGTCAAACTAAAAGAAAAAAAATTGTACAGATTTCACATTAACCCCAAATCCAATTCCTATGGCTTGCAGGCATCAAGGCGCTCGAAGAAAGAAAATGCCAACCAAATGAAGATTTTAAGGTGGCCACCATAAACCAACAAGAAAAAGAAAGCCACATCTCACATCCCTTCAGACTTCTAAACAGTTTAACAGAGTATCAGATATTGGAGAGATTCACGTGATGACAACCACTAATTTGGAATACCCCATCTGTATTTTTGAATGCAAACCGGCACTACTGAGCCTCATATATACCCGGGTTTTGGGTTGTCACCATCCAAAATCCCCTGTCTGGATATGAAGGTTTTGGAAATTAGTACTGCCAGAAAGTAAAAGGAAAAAGAAAAACCCAATAAACAATTAACTGCATGTAAAGGATCAATATGACGGGTCAGTCACAGGATAGCAGGGGAACAGTGTGTAATCTAGATAACTTTAAACCAAACTTTTCATCCATAGTCATAACCATCCACCATAAATAAATAAAATACTCGGGTCACAAGAGCAAAAAATAATTAATTGTTGTGCCACTTTTATTTTGGTTTGTTGCAGGAGCTCTTTCAACGTCTAATTTGTTTTCATTTTAGGGTAAAACTACAATTTGGAGACTCCCTTTTGACCACCATTTTGATTTTTAATTTCATTTCATTTGACTTCTACTTTTATTTTATAGCCCTTGGGCCTTCACTCAATTGATAAGATATTATTTGGTCAGTAAAAACCAGGCGCAGCCACGATGTGGATTAACCTGCACTCGGAGGGTTTCTATAATTCCCCGTTCTGGGGCAGAAGGTGGAAATGTGGCTCATTGGACTTTAACTCTCTCCCACGCTCATTGACCGGACCGTAACCCTCTGGGTTAAGGGTGCAATTTGCCGTTTTTGACTAATTTAGAATTTTCCTTTGTATTCCCAAAATAAAAACCATAATCACTGCCTTATTCGGTATCAGCATTTTCAGCACAGCCTGGACTATATGAATTCATAACTATATTTTATATTGGGACCTAAAGGGGTCGCATATTAGACCTTAAATCATTCCAAACATTTTTAAAGCTGAATTGGAACTGAAACTCAGGGAGGCAGAGTTTTGCTGTTACAATGTCCCAAATAAGACCTGTTCAAAAGACGCGTATACGTGTCCACAGACCTAAAGGGTTAAATTTCCCCAAATCTTCCAAATGTATCCTTAACCCAACAACTTCCCTGTCACTTTCCCTCTCCGTACACACCCGTCGGACTCCAGTCAATTCTTCACACACACACACACACACATACACACACACACACACACATACACACACACACACACACACACACACACACACACACACACACACACACACACACACACACACACACAGAACTGAACTGAACAGAACCTGCAGGTTTTTCACACACTCGAACCGAACCAGGCTCAAAACCTCGGACACACACACCTTTCTCATAGGAACCAGGCCAAAACTGGAGCTTTCAAACACTCAGACAGCCGAAACTCTCAAACGCAGAGCTTCGGCACCACCAAACCCACAAAGCCACACAGACAACCAAGAGCCGCAAGCGGCGGACGAAAATAACAGACACAACACCAAAAGCCTGATGAGGAACACAGAACTGGCCAGTTTTCACACACCCAGAAGGATCAAAGGACAGCTGAAGCTCTTCAGCACAGACCCACAAAGCCACACAAACAACGATGATCAGCAAGCGGCGGACGGACACGACACAACACTAAAAAAAAAAAAAAAAAAAAAAAAAAACGATGAGGAGCACAGAACTCATGAATTTTTAGTTCGACTTGAGGTTTTAAGCCCAAAAGCAGCGGTGTCCAAATCTTTTCGTAACTCAGCAGCAACAGGGAAACGTTAAACAATCCACTCGACATTGTCAGTGTGTTTACAAGAGACTCATTCAAGTCCATTATATCATGTATTAATTGTTTCGTTTATTTCCATAAGTTCCATCAGTCTGCAGTTCCGATCGCCTTTCAGCCTTCCCCAGTAGCGCCGGAACTTCCTGTATAATCTTTTTCACCTCTTTTCAAGTAATACAGGTCGGGTACCGACAGCCGGGCCTAGGCGCGACTCGGCGACTACGTCACCTTCTTTTTCACATCTCTTTCACCGGGACCGTCCAAGACCGTTTGCCGAAATGCGGAACGTCTTCCGCGTCCGGAAGGCAGACACATAAATAAACACACTGTCAAGTCAACCAACTTTATAAATGCAAGGCTACAAAAAAGAGGTACTCACCCACTCCTCCAATCAATCCCAATCCCAATCCCCCCTTGCGCGGCGGAGACACCCCGACGTCAGACGCGCGTGAGACAGCCAGAGAGGGGAGCCCCACAGAGCCATCCAGCCAGCCGGGAAAACAAACCTGCCTCCCCGGACCGAAGCAGGAAACGACTCCCCGGAGACCCCCCCAGCGGCCGAACTGCACGACGGGTTCATGGCACCAAAATGTTAGGTATTTTCATTTTCCCATCCAGGGTTACCTGAAGGGAAAGCTCACCACGCAGCGGATTTATTATCGAGCTGATCAATTTAACCCATTTTGATCTTATTAATTAAAAACCATTTAGATTTTCCAAAGTGGAGAGAGAGAGATAAAATGATACACACGAGTCGATGGTCTCTTTGCTCTCTCGTCGGACCAAAGCCCTCCCAAGAGTATTTATTAAAAGACACATTGAAATGATAAAACGCACACACATTTAGGGAGACAACCATGCGCTGGCACAGGGCGTTCTTACTGATAAGCTAGGACTGGGAAGAGGCAAGGTCAAGCGCCTGTCTGTTGCCAGGGAAGAATAAGCTGGATGAGTTTCGTTTAAAATAATGTATCCATAATTTACCCAACAAAACCAAACACAGTAAGAACACACCAAAGATATTCTAATGACTATTTAGACGATTAATCTAACGACTAGTTTTCTGTTGCACGATTAATAAAAACCAGAAAACCTCAAACGAATACCCCACAAATGTAATAAACCGGTCCTGTTAGAGAATAAACACTACAGGCCTTCCATTTTGTATAACATTGCTTTTATTGTGTTGCGGTGGGTTGTGTTCTGGTGACATGTGGAGCTTCAGAGTGCCGGCTGCTGAGCCTGAGAGGTGGTTGGAGACGGTTTCTTTCTCCATGCTGCTTGTTTTTGTAACTCTTGTGTATGTGGTGAGTGGTGTTACGACCCTTCCTGGAGAGTCTGGCTCGTGTGCATAAAGGAAGGGACAATAACAGAAGATTTAAAAGTTAAAATGATGATCAGGCTTATTTACAAAGAAACTTCAATCTTTCCACCCACAGGTTGGGAATACTCACAAAGAAAACTAATACGGGCTGTGAGGAATTAAAACAAAAGTACAAATAACTAGTGTTAAAGACGTCCCACTGGGCAAACACTACTGGGTTACGTTGTAGAATTTTTAGAATCAAGTCGCTGACGTCATCGACGCTACGCTACACTACGCTACACTACGCTACAGCTCTAATGAGGATATTGGCCGTGTTCAAGATGAGCCAGTTCTGGGCAGAGTAGATCACCGGTGATCAGCGCGCAATGCATGCCGGTTAGGTTTGTTTCCGACTTGCTCTGACGTCATGCCTACGTAGCCAACGATAACCTCATGAGATCAAGGCGGCCGCAGGTTTTGGAGCAAGGCGCTGCAGTTGCTCTCCACTGGCTGCAAAACCTGGCATGATGGGAAACGCCTGGCTCTCACCTGATCTAAGTTCTGATTGGTGTCATGACTCCCATCCTTCACCCTCCTCTGCCTCCTCATTTAACCTTCATTCAGCTCACCTGGTCCCTTCACCAAGCTCCTGACAAGCCCTGTTTCCCCTGGCAACCACAATCTACTTCATCCACTTCACCTGCTCCTGACTCCTCAGCTCATTACACACACCTACTCCTCCTGCTATATAAGATCCATTCAGCTACCCAGTCATCGCCAGATTATTGAAAGCTGTTGCCAGTAAATTCTCCAGCCATCCACCCTGCCTGATCTCTGCCTCCGGACCTCGTTTTTCTCCTGACCCCTGCCTTTTACGCTGCCTGCCTTTATGACCTTCACCTGTCTCCGACTCCTGTCTCCAGCCTCACCCACCTGGTAACTCTGCAGCAAATAAAAGACGTTTTTATCTACTTTTCTGTGTTTGGCGTCTTCACGGGTCTTCCTAGTTCTGTTCATGACAGAATAATCTGGCCAAAAAATTAGACCCAATGCTGACCCAGTGCTTGGGAATTTTTTTTTTTTACTTTTCATCTGACCTGACATGGATCCAGCAGAATCCTGGACTACATCAACAACTCTCCATTACAGATACTGTGGAGACCCAGAAACTTGCCGGACTTATATTGAAGCCTGCGCTCGTTATTTGGACCTGGCTTCCTCGGATCATGAAAAGGTCTCGTTCATGATATCCATTCTGGGTGGTAACGCCCTGGTGTGGGCTATGGATTATATTTTGGTGCGTCCGTCCAGATCGGTGTCCTTTTGGGAGTTTGCCAGGCGTCTGCAGGAGACCTTTGGCCATTGCTCGTGTCCTGTTCATGCCTCCGAATCACTCTGTCTGTCCCGGGGCATCAGTACTCACCTACTCCCATCAGATCCGGTTTCCTTTCCCTTGTCCCTGTTGATGCCGTCTCTCCCTCCACCCGACGACGACGCTGGAACAGTCGCCAGCAACCCCCATCCAAACACCACCCGCCCGCACCGCATGCTGCTCCTGCGGTGGTCCCGGAGGTCGCATTGCATCCTGCTCCTGCGGTGGTCCCGGAGGTTGCACCGCATCTTGCTCCGGCAGTAGTCCCGGAGGTCGTACCGCATCCTGCTCTGGCGGTGGTCCCGGAGATCGCACCGCATCCTGCTCCGGAGGTGGTCCCAGAGGACGCACCCTATACTGCTCCGGTGGTGGTCCCGGAGAACGCACCGCATCCTGCTCCGGCGGTGGTCCCGGAGGACGCATCGCATCCTGCTCTGGCGGTGGTCCCGGAGGACACATGGCATTCTGCTCGGGCACTGGCGGTGTCCCGGAGGACGCATCGCATCCTGCTCCAGCGGTGGTCACGGAGGACGCACCGGATCCTGCTCTGGCGGTGGTCCCAGAGGACGCATCGCATCCTGCCTCGGCGGTGGTCCCCAAGGACGCATCGCATCCTGCCTCGGCGGTGGTCCCGGAGGATGCATCACATCCTACTCAGCCCTTCCACGAGGTTCCGGTCCAGCCTTTTCAAGAGTTCCCGTCTCCCCCAGTCCCAGAGTCTACGTCCCTGTCCCCAGAGTTCCCGTCTCCCCCAGTCCTAGAGTCTACGTCCCTGTCTCCAGAGTTCCCGTCTCCAGAGTTCCCACCTCCCCCAGTCCCAAAGTCTACATCCCTGTCTCCAGAGTTCCCGTCTCCACCAGTCCATGTTCCTGTCTCCAGAGTTCCCATCTCCAGAGTTCCCTGAGTCCCTTCAGTCTCCAGAGTCTACGTCCCCACCAGTCTCCAGAGTCCACGTCCCCACCAGTCTCCAGAGTCTACGTCCCCACCGGTGCCGGAGTCTACGTCCCCAACGGTCCCAGAGTCTACGTCCCTGTCTCCAGAGTCCCCACCAATCCCAGAGTCTACGTCCCTGTCTCCAGAGTCCCCACCAATCCCAGAGTCTACGTCCCCAACGGTCCCAGAGTCTACGTCCCTGTCTCCAGAGTCCCCACCAGTCCCAGAGTCTACGTCCCTGTCTCCAGAGTCCCCTGAGTCCCCACCAGTCCCAGAGACTACGTCCCTGTCTCCAGAGTCCCCTGAGTCCCCACCAGTCCCAGATTCCCCTCTTAGCCTTAGTCCAGTGTCCCCTCTTAGCCGTAGTCCAGTGTCCCCTCTTAGCCGTAGTCCAGTGTCCCCTCTTAGCTGTAGTCCAGTGTCCCCTCTTAGCCGTAGTCCAGTGTCCCCTCTTACCCGTAGTCCAGTGTCCCCTCTTAGCCGTAGTCCAGTGTCCCCTCTTAGCCGTAGTCCAGTGTCCCCTCTTAGCCGTAGTCCAGTGTCCCCTCTTAGTCGTAGTCCAGTGTCCCCTCTTAGTGATAGTCCATTGTCCCCTCTTAGTCATAGTCCATTGTCCCCTCTTAGTCGTAGTGCAGAGTCCCCTCTTAGTCCTCGTCCTCCAGTGTCTATCCCCTGACTTCCACAGTCCCGGCTCCTGGTTCCCCGTTGCAGCCCCCCCCAGACTCCCGCAGTCCCGGCTCCTGGTTCCCCGTCGCCGGCCCCCCAGACTCTTCTGGCCCTCCTTTCTGGTCCCCCTCTTCCCGCCCTGCTCGGACCCTCCCTCCTGGTCCCCCTCCTCCCACCCTGCTCTGGCCCTCCTTCCTGGTCCCCCTCCTCCCGCCCTGCTCTGGCCCTCTTTCCTGGTCCCCATCCTCCCACCCTGCTCTGGCCCTCCCTCCTGGTTCCCCTCCTCCTGCCCAGCTCTGGTTTCCTGTGGGTGTCTTGAATCCGCCCTTGAGCGCGGGGTGGGGGGGGGGGTTATTCTGTCATGACTCCCATCCTTCACCCTCCTCTGCCTCCTCATTTAACCTTCATTCAGCTCATCTGGTCCCTTCACCAAGCTCCTGACAAGCCCTGTTTCCCCTGGCAACCACAATCTACTTCATTCATTCCACCTGTTCCTGTCATCAGCTTCATCCACTTCACCTGCTCCTGACTCCTCAGCTCATTACACACACATACTCCTCCTGCTGTATAAGATCCATTCAGCTACCCAGTCATTGCTAGATTATTGAAAGCCGTTGCCAGTAAAATCTCCAGCCATCCACCCTGCCTGATCTCTACCTCCGGACCTCGTTTTTCTCCTGACCCCTGCCTTTTACGCTGCCTGCCTTTACGACCATCGCCTGTCTCCGACTCTTGTCTCCAGCCTCACCCACCTGGTAACTCTGCAGCAAATAAAAGATGTTTTTATCTACTTTTCTGTGTTTGGCGTCTTCACGGGTCTTCCTAGACAATTGGTTCCCATTTTGAGCAAAACGTCCAGTGACAGAACGCAAAATGTTACTTGGTCGCATGTATTCTGTAAATCATGTTACGTTGATGATGACATCTATATAGGCCAAAAAGAGAAATGTGTTTTGTGTTCTTTTGCCACATTCCCCATTAAAACCCTACAGCTGCTAACCTTTACTTATTATTACAGTCATATCTTCACATGCACATGTCTACAATATATGGTATCCACAAGCATGTGTGTCAGTTGCTAACAAGCACCAGAATTAAAATTTAAAATTAAACAAGTGTGAACGCTAACGTGATATCTTCATCCATCGTCACCTGTGAGCGACACATGTAGGGAAATCTGTCTGACTTAAAACGCCGGCTTTCAGCCACTCCCCCTGCTGCGTCCGTCTGCTCTCGTCTCTTTTCCAGGAGAGGCGCTGCTCAACTCGAACAAGGCCATTGTTGAATGTCGGCATCAGGTCACATGATCTCAATATTTGACCCCCCCCCGTCCCGAAACTATTTAAGGTTAAACACAGAAAAACCTCCAACAGCTGCAGAGAACTGACCTCAGAACCTTCAGTCTACAGTCTGGGCTCTCCAGGAAACCACAGAACTCCTTCACTACAGAATCAGACAGGATGATCTCACGCAGGTCCAGTTCTGTCAGAGGGGACGGGTTGGACTTCAAAGCTGAGACCAGACAAGAACAGCTGATCTCTGACAAGCTGCAGAACCTCAACCTGAATAAAGAATAAAAGCAGTGAGCTGAAGCCAACAGGATGCAGGTTAAAACAGAAACATGAACTAAATGAAACTCTAAAACTCTTCTGAATGTTCGTTCTGTGTTTTGGTTCATAATTATGTGCGGGCAGCAGAGGACAACATCGTCCTCTGCTGCCCGCACAAAAACGGAAGTGACGCCACGAACAGCTGGCGGCTCTGACTAAGGCGGATGTTCCGGCCGAAACGTGCCAGCCAAAGGTAAAAAACATCAAATGACCACACTGTATTAAATAAGAAAAAATAAAAAATAAAAATGTGTCCATATCACGAGACACCGAAGATAAAATAATAAATAAAATAAACAAAGACAATAAAAGTATAAAATGTGTAAAACAAATCAAACACATTCCCATCACAAAGCATAAAGGCAGTTGTTCCAGTGTTTAAAAGGCCTGAGGAATACCTCGTGTCTCTATGTTAAAGCTGACAGGCTCCGACTACAATGTTAGCTGACAAACTCAAACCACGCATGAATTTCTACATGTAGTTCCTCAGTAGTGCATGAAAGGTAGGGACGTTACTCCTGACTAACATCTGACCTGCAGAAGTCCATGGTGGGAGGAGCCTAAGGAGGATTCTAAATGCATCCTGATAAGCTACTTGTAGTTTCTTCATTCCAGCCTGACTTTAAGAGCAGCACAAGTGGGCCCTATAGAAGGGAGTACAAGAGGAAGGACAAAGGGCCACTTTAACCTGGTCTGAGCACATGCCACAGTTACTGTACCAGAGTGTTAGCCTGCAGGTACGGCTTACAGCACTGTCTCTTTACATCCTCATCATCACACACTTCACTTCTTAGAATGGCCCCACATATCTGACTTCTCACCACATCCAGGACTTGGTTCATTAAATAAAAGATGGAAAGCTCAGCTTCTGATCCTCTTTAGTTGCAGCAATCATGACAAGACTCTTTTTAGGGTTCAACATGATGTCTCACTGTTCACCATAGCTAGCAGCTGCTGCATGCCAGCACTGTAGGGACACAAGAGGACGAGATCTTCTGCATACATTCAATGATTTACAAGGAGGTGGCCCACCAAGCACCCAGTCTAGCGATCATTCAGAGCATCAGACATCAAGGTACAGCTTAAAGAGGACAGGAGACAAGACTCCACCTTGTCTGACTCCATTAGATACAGTGAAGGCTTCAGAGACTTCCATAACCCCACTGAACCTGCATCAGTTAGTGAGAGGACCACAAATGCTAAATCCTGATTCTATCAGCGGGGAGCCTCTACTTTGTAGTTGTAGGTCCAGTTTATGCTGATGAACTCTGTCAAAGGCTTTGGAGGCGTCTAAAAACACATAAAAACCGATGGATTCTGTCTCAGAGACGTACTTCCAGTTTCCTTTAGAGCACAGATACATAAGTCAGTACTACGCTGACTTTTAAACCACACTGATGATCAGTTGCTGCTATAGACTCTTGAAGTCTTTCCAGCAGAATCTGCTCAAACACTTTAGACAACCGTTGCCAGGGCAACTGGCCTGTTTTATCCATGCAGGATATTCTTCCAGTTGTTTCTTTCACCACATGAAGTAAAAGAACTGATACCATGTGATCAGGTCAGATAGCACGCTTCAACAAACCAGTAAAGCACAATGAGAGGAACACATGGACTCTTCCACTAGCATACTACATGTGCTCTGCTGAGAACTGCTCAAGGCCACACGCTTTGTTTAATGACTTTTTCTCAGTAGCAAGACGGACTTCATCAGCTCAGACAATCAGGCCACAATTGTAGTGAATATTGAACCTTTCACTATTGACACAGTTAAACATCCTGCAATAGTGTTTCCTCCATATTTCAGCTATATTCTATCTCCAGACACCCCATCAATAGTTGCTGCTAGCAGAGACCTACTGAACTAAACCATTTAAATACAATTCATCTATTTTATTAAGTCAGAAACACAAAACCACGATGAACTGATGTTTAATATTTTATTCAGTAAAAGTTATTTAAAGGTTCAAACAGAAACTTGTTTTTGTTCTAAGATGTTTATTTAAACTTTTGGAAAAATTGGAAAGTTATAAAAAAAATTTAAATGTTTGACATGAAGAAAATATTTATAAATGATTTAATTCTGAAGAATGAGTGAATGATTTTAGTTTGTTAAACACAGAAAAACCTCCAACAGCTGCAGAGAACTGACCTCAGAACCTTCAGTCTATAGTCTGGACTCTCCAGGAAACCACAGAGCTCCTTCACTCCAGAATCAAACAGGCTGTTAAAGCTCAGGTCCAGTTCTGTCAGATGGGACGGGTTGGACTTCAGAGCTGAGACCAGAGAAGAACAGCTGATCTCTGACAAGTAGCATCTCCTCAACCTGAATAAAGAATAAAAGCAGTGAGCTGAAGCCAACAGGATGCAGGTTAAAACAGAAACATGAACTAAATAATTTAAACTAAATTAATAATTTTATTTTTCTGTTATTAATCAGAAATGACAACACGCCCTTTATGATCGCATTAAACCAAATGAAACAAATCCTCTGAAAATGAGCCACAGCCTGCTTTTAATCCCAAATAAACTAAAGTCGTCACATCCTTGTTCACAAAAACACCAACCCAAAAAACCATAGACATAGTAGTTAACAGAATCAGACAGGACAAGACTTTACACAAAAGAACAAACCTCACAGCAGATGACATGGCACAACTGATGGGATAAAATAAGAGCAACAATGAAAAACACAACATAAACACACCAACAAAACCATACGCAACAGTTAGAAACAGACTAGTACACCCAAAAGACAAGATACCAGCTGGACGTAAAAGTGGAGTCGTTTACGAAATCCCATGCAAACTCTGCAATAAAACATACATAGGAGAAACCGGACACCAACTCAACACACGAACAATAGAACATAGAAAGGAGTGTGAGAAAGAAACAAGTCGAAAACACACAAGAGCAGCAAAACATGAAGCAGAAAGTACAATAAAGAAGTCAGCCGTAACAGATCACTGCACAAGAGAAAACCATGTAATGGACTGGGACAACACAAGGATCATAAACAGCGAACAACAGAAATACAAAAGATGGATAAAAGAAGCTATCGAGATAAGGAGACGTGGATGTGGGACCATGATCAGAGACGATGGAGTTTACTCATTGGATCGCGCATGGGACTGCATCATCGGAGAGGGGAGAGCGGGCAGCAGAGGGCGACAACGTCCTCTGCTGCCCGCGGATAAACGGAGTAGGAAGTGACGCCACCATCAGCCTCAGCTCTGAGGATGTTTTGCACTGTAGGGACACGTACGTCAGCAAGGTAAAGAAAAACCTTTCCTGTGTTTTAAAAAGAACCAAAAATGGAATTAGAAACTAAACACAGTAAAAACACACCAAATATATTCTAATGACTATTTAGACGATTTAATCTAACGACTAGTTTTCTGTTGCACGATTAATAAAAACCAGAGAATCTCAAATAAATACCCCAAAAATGTAATAAACTGGTCCTGTTAGAGAATAAACACTACAGGCCTTCCATTTTGTATAACATTGCTTTTATTGTGTTGCGGTGGGTTGTGTTCTGGTGACATGTGGAGCTTCAGAGTGCCGGCTGCTGAGCCTGAGAGGTGGTTGGAGACGGAGTTTCTTTCTCCATGCTGCTTGTTTTTGTCACTCTTGTGTATGTGGCGAGTGGTGTTACGACCCTTCCTGGAGAGTCTGGCTCGTGGGCATAAAGGAAGGGACAATAACAGAAGATTTAAAAGTTAAAATGATGATCAGGTTTATTTACAAAGAAACTTCAATCTTTCCACCCACAGGTTGGGAATACTAACAAACAAAACTAATACGGGCTGTGAGGAATTAAAACAAAAGTACAAATAACTAGTGTTAAAGACGTTCCACTGGGAAAACACTACTGGGTTCTAGATCAAAATAAGGATCTCAAAAGGTACAAACTCTAAACTGGGTGGTCAAACCAAACTCAAGGTGATATTTTAACTAAATCAAAAGCCCACAGCGCTCTAAATGCATCCAAAAGGGAGATCTACACCAAACAAAAGATCAACTCTAGACCAAAACGTTACAGTTTATCCAGACACAAGCTTTGGTAGCTTTACCAACGTTAAGCACAAGTTACCACGTAGAAATAAACCAAAAAGACCCAGCACACTAACCAGCGCAGAGGAGAGACAGCTACCACAAGAACAGCTCTCCTGATGTCTGAAAGAAGATTCCTTATGATATGAAGGGGCTATTCCAGGTGATTTTCTACATCTGCCATAGAGACGAGGCAGCGCCTTTGACCCCGGAGGTTGTTGTCTGTTGCCGGGAGATGAACGCGGGCGAAACAGGAAGAGAATCTGGTAGCGGAATCTTACATAAAATTAGTGGATCACTAAATAAAAAAGCTTGAAAAACTATAACTATTTGCACTACCTACAATTTATCTGGATGTGTGTAACATTTCTATAGCGCACTCCCTGGCTACGCTACACTACGCTACAGCTCTAATGAGGATATTGGCCGTGTTCCAGATGAGCCAGTTCTGCACAGATTAGATCACCAGTGATCGGCGAGCAGTGCATGCCGGTTAGATTCGTGTCCGACTTGACGCCGACTTGCTCTGACGTCATGCCTACGTAAATGGCCTGTATTTGATATAGCGCCTTCTAGAGTCCTAGAACCCCCCAAGGCGCTTTACAACACAATCAGTCATTCACCCATTCACACACACATTCACACCCTGGTGGGGATGAGCTACAATGTAGCCACAGCTGCCCTGGGGCACACTCACAGAGGCGAGGCTGCCGAGCACTGGTGTCACTGGTCCCTCCGACCACCACCAGCAGGCAACGTGGGTTAAGTGTCTTGCCCAAGGACACAACGACAGCGACAGACTGAGCGGGACTCGAACAAGCAACCTTCCGATTACGGGGCGAGCACTTAACTCCTGTGCCACCGTCGCCACCGTCGCCAACGATAACCTCGTGAGATCAAGGCGGCCGCAGATTTTGGAGCAAGGCGCTGCAGTTGCTCTCCACTGGCTGTAAAACCTAGGGCATGACGGGAAACGCCTGGCTCTCACCTGATCTAAGTTCTGATTGGTTCCCATTTTGAGCAAAACATCCAGTGATAGAACGCAAAATGTTAGTTGGTCACATGTATTCTGTAAATCATGTTACGTTGATGATGACAACTATATAGGCCATAAAGATAAATGTGATTTGTGTTCTTTTGTCACGTTTCCTATTAAAACCCTACAGCTGCTAACCTTTACTTATTATTACAGTCATATCTTCACATGCACATGTCTACAATATATAATATCCAAAAGCATGTGTGTCAGTTGCTAACAAGCACCAGAATTAAAATGTAAAATTAAATAAGTGTGAACGCTAACGTGATATCTTCAGCCATCGTCACCTGCGAGCGACACGTAGGGAAATCTGTCCGACGTAAACGCCGGCTTTCAGCCACTCCCCCTGCTGCGTCCGTCTGCTCTCGTCTCTTTTCCAGGCGAGGCGCTGCTCAACTCGAACACGGCCATTGTTGAATGCTGGCATCAGGTCACATGATCTCAATATTTGACACCCCCAACGTGTCCAGAAACTATTTAAGGTTAAACACAGAAAACCTCCAACAGCTGCAGTGAACTGACCTCAGAACCTCCAGTCTACAGTTTGGACTCTCCAGTCCAGAACTCAGAATCTTCATTTCAGAATCAGACAGGAAGTTCACAATCAGGTCCAGTTCTGTCAGATGGGACGGGTTGGACTTCAGAGCTGAGGACACAACTTCAAGGTGAGTCTCTGAGAGTTCAGAACAATCACCAGCTCTGTGATGAGAGAAAAGTTCAAGTCAGTTGTAATAAAATCAGAGAATCTGTCTGATAAACATCCTGAAATCAGATGATGACTAAACAGTGATGTCATCATCTCATGAACATCTGCTCTTCGCATCTGTGCTTCATCTGGTCCATCTGACTGTCTGACATGAGCCCGTGAATCTGTTCAGTCTCTTTCACACCTGCAGACTTTTAATGAGAATCTTAGTTTAGCTTTAATCTGCAGATGAAGGAGGGAACATGGCGTTCCATTTCTGCTTCCATCATGTCCACAGTCTGTCAGCAGGATCTGATCTAGAGTCAGGATCAACACGTCTGCTGTAGGAAAACATTTGGACTCTTTTCTAGTTTCCATCTGAGCTCAGAACCTTTAGACTGAGTTCAGCTCAGTGAACAGGTCCAGTTGGAAAGATGATCTCTTTGCTTCCAGTTCCTGTCAGCTCCAACTGTTCAGGTGCACACGCAGGAACATGCTGCTGATGTCCAGCTTTCAAAGTCCACAACATCAGAGATTTAGCAGGACTGGGATTCAGAGCTCTGATGTGGAACAGTGAGGTGTGTGTGGACACACTTCACCAGAAAGCAGTGATGGATTTGTTGTTTGTTCTTGAAAAAGGAACCAAATAAACCAAGTCCACCCTCAACAAAGCTCTGATGCAGAAAGAGGCAGCAGAGAGTGTTGGTCTGTCCACAATCAGACTCTCAACCTTCTGATTCACTTTGACGTCTTTTTCATTCACTAAAGTGATTTTTCTGTTTAAACTGCGCAGCTCTAATAACTACTACTGACTGATGATGCTCATCAACACATCTGGACTCACCTGAACTTTCTGCAGTTCCTCACAGCTGGAATCAGTCTCAGTTGTCCCCATGGTGATGCGTTGTACTTCTGCAGGTCCAACTCATCCAGAACCTCCTCTGACATCAGCAGCATGTAGGCCAGAGCTGAACACTGGATCTCTGAGAGTTCCTCTGATCTGTTCTCTGACTTCAGGAACTTTTGGACCTCCTGATAAACTGAGAGGTCCTTCATCTCCATCAGACAGTGGAAAATGTTGATGCTTCTGTCTGGAGAGACTTTATAACTGTTCATCTCCTTCAGGTTGTTGATGGTTCTCTGGATGGTTCCTGGACTGATCTGTGTCTGACCCAGCAGACCTCCTAAGAGTCTCTGGTTGGACTCCACAGAGAGGCCATGAAGGAAGCGGACAAACAGGTCCAGGTGGCCGTTTTCACTGCTGAGGGATTTCTCCATGACTCTCTTCAGGAAGTCCTCCAGAGATGAGTTTCTGTAGTCTCCTCGCAGGAAGTTCTTCATCACCTCCGTGTTCCTGCTGCTGAAGCAGTGGAACATGTAGACTGCAGCCAGAAACTCCTGAACGCTCAGATGAACAAAGCAGTAGACTGGTTTCTGGAACATCACACACTCTCTTTTGAAGATCTCTGTACAAACTCCTGAGTACACCGAGGCCTCTGAGACATCAAGACCACACTGCTCCAGGTCTTCTTGGTAGAACATGATGTTTCCTTCCTCCAGATGTTCAAACGCCAGCCTCCCCAGCTTCAGAAGAAGCTCCCTGTCAGCCTCCATCAGCTCCTGTGGACTGGTCTCAGGTCCTTCATGGTACTTGTTCTTCTTCCTCTTGGTCTGAACCAGCAGGAAGTGTGAGTACATGTCAGTCATGGTCTTGGGCAGCTCTCCTCTCTGCTCTGTAGTCAACATGTTCTCCAGAACTGTAGCAGTGATCCAGCAGAAGACTGGGATTCCACACATGATGTGGAGGCTCCTGGAGGTCTTGATGTGGGAGATGATTCTGCTGGACAGCTCTTCATCACTGAACCTCCTCCTGAAGTAGTCCTCCTTCTGGGCGTCAGTGAAGCCTCGTACTTCTGTGACCCTGTGGACACATGAAGGAGGGATCTGATTGGCTGCTGCAGGTCTGGAGGTGATCCAGACCAGAGCCGAGGGAAGCAGGTTCCCCTTGATGAGGCTTGTCAGCAGCACCTGGACTGATGACCTCTGTGTGACCTCAGAAACCAGCTGACTTCTGCTGAAGTCCAGTGAAAGTCTGCTTTCATCCAGACCATCAAAGATGAAGAGAAGTTTCCAGACAGCTAGCTTCTCTGCTGGGATCTTCTGGAATGTTGGATAGAAAACACGGAGCAGCGTGAGAAGACTGTGCTGCTCATCTCTGATCAAGTTCAGCTCCCTGAAGGAAAGCAGAAGCACCACATGGACATCTTGGTTCTCCAAGCCCTCGGCCCAGTCCAGAGTGAACTTCAGCACTGAGAAGGTTTTTCCAGCTCCAGCGACGCCGTTGGTCAGAACCACTCTGATGGCTTTAACTTTATCTTTATGTTGGTCTTCGTCTTCATCAGGTAAGGCTTTAAAGATGTCCTGGCACCTGATTGGAGCACCATGGAGCCTCTTGGTCTTGGAAGCGGTCTCCAGCTGCTCCACCTCATGTTGGGTAAGAACCTCTTCACTCTGTCCCTCTGTGATGTAGAGCTCAGTGTAGATCCTGTTCAGGAGGGTTCTACTTCCTGGTTCATCACTTCCTTCAGTCACACGTTCACATCTGCTCCTCACACTGGGCCGATGTTCTTCTAGAACCTTCTGCAGACCAACATCTGCTGAGAAATGTGACACAGAGCAGATCTGAATGCTGCAGCAGAACCTCCAACATTTTATTGGTAGTTCAATCTGAATCATCTTCATAAAGATCAGGGGTCTCATTTATCAAACATTGTGTAGAATCCTTACTAAAACCGTACTTAAGCTCAGCAAAAATAATGTACCTACGCCAAGTAGGTTTGTGATCTATCAAACATGGAGTACGCACAGCTGCACGCAATCTCCGCTTCATAAATCAGAGACTAACGAGAAAGTTTCTCAGCTGCTTTTTGGTCACATCCCGCCCTCACCACGCCCACTTACTGCCATAAATAGTCAATGCAAAGTGCCTTGTGGACCTCATGCATTTACATAAGCCGGCTGTTGCAGCGCTCTGCCAATGACATGGCGACCGTAGATCAAGGCAGATCAAGGCAGCGCTATTTCACAAGCAGAAATTGAGGTACCTGTGGGTGAGGTGGAGAAATGAAAGGAAGTACTTTTGAAAAACAAATAAGAGAAAATCCACGGAGTGGCACAGCGTTGCTGAAGCCGTCAATGTTGTGAGTTCTTTAGAGAGATCTGTGGCGGATATAAAAAAAATGGTCCGATCAAGATTCGATCCCCAGACTCCCGGGTGAAAGGAGCTAACCAGTCAGCCAAACAGGGATCTCATCTGGCAAAGTAGCCAGGGCGCATGATCAATCAGGTCACGGTGACAGGACGCTCACACTGTCAGTCTGTCACAGATGCATGACATTCTGTCTAATTCTGCCCCCCTGCTGATATTCAGCATTCTGTGTTCTGCGCTTCAGGCTGTGTGTGTGTGTGTGTGTGTGTGTGCGCGCGCATGCGTGTGCATGTGGGGGGGGGGGGGGGGGGGCTTGTTCTGTGTGTGTATGAAGCGGTACAAGTGATAACGCTGCCGGACTTCATAATTGTATCCTTCTCAGCAGCAGCACTGCAGGTGCTCTCCATGTCCAAAATGTGTGTAAGCGAGGTCCTTAGTCAACTTAAAGCTGCGCACATTTTTCTGCTAAGTTTTCTTTCATAAATCCCAAAGTTTGCGTGGAAAGTTGCTTACGCAGTTTTCCGACCCCGTTTTTTGCGTAAGAAAGCTTGATAAATGAGGCCCCTGAAATCTTCATTCTGAACCAAACACCGTGTTTTAAACCAACAGGTAACCAGAAACGTCTCACCTGGTCCTGAGCTGCTCTGATTGGCTGTCTGCAGTCCACTTCTGGTTCTGGATCTGTTCCCACACTGGGGACAGGAGGAGAGTCCTGATGGAGCAGACTGGTCCCAGTATGAGATGGTGCACTGTCTGCAGAACCAGTGTCCACAGCTGGTAGAGACTGGATCCTTCAGGACGTCCTGACACAAAGAACAGCAGGACAGCTGGTCCTCCTCACCAACAGCACTCCTCTTCCTCCCTCTGTGAAGACATTTTGTCATCATGACTGAGAACCAACTGGACTCTTTCTGATGTTCTGGAAGCTTCTTGCTGGCAGCAAACAGCCTGTATAGAGCTCCAGATTTAGGACTTCAGACATGAAATGTTAAATGTGTTCAAACTTTTAGACAAACTTTCATCCTGCTGTGATTCTGGAGAAACGTCTTCAGACTAGTCAGCAGTAGCTCAACAGGTTGAGCGGGTTGTCCAGTAATCGGAAGGTTGCAGGTTCGATCCCGGCTCCGGACAGAGAATTCTGCTGTTGTGTTGGGCAAGACACTTAACCCACCTTGCCTTCTGGTGGTGGTCGGAGGGTCCGGAGGCGCCTGTGCTCGGCACCCTCACCTCTCATCCCCACCAGTGTGTGAATGTGTGTGTGAATGGATGAAGAAGAAGAAGAAGAAGAAGAAAATATAATTTCTATAGCGCCTCTCAAGATAAAAATCACGAGGCGCTTCACAAAAACAAAAAGTATAAAAATTGTAAAACTATAAAAAAGCATTTCGAAAATGTTTAAAAATATATTTAAAATGAGCAAGAATAAGCTATTGCGATTTAAAAGAAGAAATGTTAAGAAAGAGAGAGAGAATGAATAGGAAAGAGGGAAATCAGTGGATCCTGAGGAAGGTGGAATAGGTGGGGAGAGCAGAATAAAGAGAGTGGTGAAGAAGGTCATACAAAAGCCAGCTTGAACAAGTGAGTCTTCAGCTGCTTTTTAAAGGAGACCACTGACCCCCAAATTCCACTACCTCCGCTCCGCTCCGCTGCGGTCCGCCCCCGCCTTCCGCAGCCGCTCGCTTCCGAACTCAATTTTTACTGGTATGCGCTCTACAACGGCTCCGCTCCGGTGCGGAGACCTGAGGTGGGCAAACAAGCATGCGCGGGATTTTCAAGATCTTGCGATACAGTCCGAGCAATAAACGCGGAAGTTAGATCCAAACACCCGTTGTGTGGGAGAAGCATCGGCATGAACTGTTTAATCTGCCCATCATTAGTGTTGATAGATCAGCAGTGTTTGGATCAACAAAATGTGACTACTTTGATAGTGGAAACTGTATTTATGGCTTACTTTTGTGCATTTAAAGTTCAGCCGCCATTGATAGTTGTTAAAAGTTGTTAAACCTGTGCATATGAAACAAAAAACACTTTTTGTTTATCGATTTATTGTGAAAAACAGAAGTTGTGCTTGCTCCTTTTCCTGTTGGGCGGTGGTGATTTCTGTCCATTTACTGCAGAGGTGCTCCGGCGTCCGGCAAAAATAGGATCGATTCTATTTTTGCCGGACGCCGGAACAGAGGGCGGCGCACGGCGCCGCACTGCCGGAGCACGGCCGCAGTAGTGGAATTGCTCTGATTGACTACAACGGGACCGATTTTGCTCCGGCGTTCGTGTCGGAGCGGAGCGGAGGTAGTGGAATTTGGGGGTGAGTCCACTGATCTCAGGCTCAGGGGGAGAGAGTTCCAGAGTCTGGGGGCCACAGCAGCAAATGATCTGTCACCTTTGGTCTTTAGCCTGGTGCTGCACAACCAGTAGGCTTTGATCACTGGACCTCAGGGACCTGCTGGGGGTGTAGGGACTGAGAAGATCACCAATGTAAGATGGTGCTTGTCCATGTAAGGCCCTATAGACCAGAACCAGGATCTTGAAATGAACCCTGAAGTTGACTGGCAGCCAGTAAAGCTGGAGGAGAAGCGGGGTGATGTGGGTGTGTTTGGAGGACTTGGTCAGAAGCCGAGCACAGGCATTCTGAACCACCTGCAGACGAATGATACACTGTAGTGTAAAGCGCTTTGGAGTCCTTACTCTGAGAGGCGCTATACAAGTGCAGGTCATTTATCATTTATCATAAACAATAAAATCTCTCATTTAATCACAACTGAACAAACTGACAGAAAGTTAGAGTAAAAACTGTTTCTGATGCTCTGATAAGAGCTGCATTTCCACCTGGTCAACTTTGTTTTTAACACTTTAGAACTCCAATAATTCATCAGTTCTACCAGAAATCAGCAGAAATCCTGTTTTTCTGTCTGAGGAGTCAAATGAATCAGTTAGAAACACTTTTCTTACTTTGTGTCTGAAGGTCCAGATCCACTGAATTCTGGAGGTTTATCCTTGGACCAGTCACTCTTCATAGACAGACAGCTGGGTTCTGGAGGTTCAGCTCTGTTCTCTTCCTCCACAGAAACGCCCATCTTCCTCTTCAGTCAGTCTGAGAGGAACCAGTTAGACTGACTGGGATTCACCAGTAAAGAATCAGGACTAAAGAGTCAGATGGAGAGTTTCACTCAAAACAAACAGAAATATCTCTGGAACTCATTTCCACAGGCAGAATAATGAGTCATTTAACATTTAATAGTAAATATATGTGCCTCCATTAAGTCTGAAAATGTGTTTACCGTAAATCCTCTAATACAGGCCCTGGCCTGTATTTGACTCAAGCTCATCAAGCTCCAGGCCTTTATTGGAAGGAGGACCAGAATTAGAGGCAGGCCTCAATTTCTATTTGAGCAAAATGAACTAATGGTTCGCTGGAGTCTTTGACAATTAAAATTGCGCCTACATTTTCAAAGTTAAACACATTTCTTTTAACAACGGTAGTTTCTGCTTCAGCCCTCTCCCCCCTCCCCCTGCACAGCGGCCGCAAACTCACTGATGCACCTGCAGCCTCTCAGAGTTCCTGCTGCTCTAAACATTAAAATAATTATTTCATTTTCTGTTCCTCACTTCTGATTACCTTCAATGGTGTCTGTTTGTTGCAACCACCAGGTACAAAAACTAACTTGTTTTTATTTGACTATTTTTCTGTCCTGTCTGTTTATTATCTTCCTGCATCTCCTCTCAATCCTAAAGAGAAACTGCTACCTGGGTTCATATATATTCACCTTATGAGTTACCTTTGAACTGCAGTTCTAAAAGATCTACCGACCGCAAAAACAGCAGAGTGTGCGCTGCTTGCCGGCCACGGGAGGCAACGCGCTGTGCCAGAGCGTCGGTACTGACACCCGCTGTAAAACGGACATTTAACCAAATTGTGACGTTTACCCTCTTGCAATTTAACCTTCCCCTCACCCCCATCCTAACCTTAACCAGCTTGCGCATGCAAAGCTCTGATTGTTGACGCGCTCCAGACATCTGCGTCCTGAGCACGGCCACAGTAACATTATCAAATCAGGTGTCGCCACCTCAAAAACTAATTTAACATGCGATCGTTCATGTCGGCTCATTTCCTTTTATGTTTTCTGTCTTTTATTCTTTTATTTGTGCCTGATGCGTTTCGCTGCTGTGGATCGGGGCGCATCACCTGTCACCTGCTGACAGCAGGCTGCTGTCTTTTCCAAGGACTGCATCTTGCCCGTCATTATCACGTGACAGCGACTAGTCGAAGACAGGCATAAAAAGTCACTATAGAGCAGTGAAGTCGACTAGTGACTAGTTCATACAACCCCTACTGCTCCCCATTGTTCTGCAGTAGAGGTGTGAATCTTCACTTGTCTCCCAATTCGATTCGATTACGATTATTGGGTCAACGATTCAATTCGATTCGATATCCCGATGCATCACAATTATTTCATATTGATTTGTTTTCATCGATAAATAGAAGATGTCAGATAATTGCTTTTTTTTTATTTTATCAAAAACGTAATTGATACAACCTGCCAGCCCTCAAAAGCTCTCAATTCCAAGTAGTGCTCGCTGCAGAACCACAAAGGCGACCCTCTCCAAGATTCACAACAGGTTAGGACAAAACATTTAAACATTTAAGAAGATTTAACAAAGTAAAACCATCTGTTTCCTCGTTCAACACCACACCTCAGGCTGAGAAAACACGCTTTGCAAAATCTCACAAAATCTAAAAAAGTACTGAAAACCCACAGGACACAACATAATGTAATAATCAAATCCATAATGGGTTCATATATGAGTGTTTAATGTCTCTGAGCAGCTCTAGAGTCAGATATTTATGCCGCAGTTGAAGGGTGTCAGAAATAACACCAAATGAAATGTTTGACTTAGTTTATTTTATTTGAAACCAGTGGTTCATTTCTGAAATGTTGGAAAATGAATCAAGTTCTGTTTGATGCAGAAAATAATAAAACATAAAACAAATTCTACACTTCCAATAATATTTAAGATGTGTGTTTTATCCTTTCTGATAATAACACCACCAGAAGGCTGTGGGCTGGATTAGGATTAAACTACCCAGGTGATGGATCTCCTTCACTAACCAGCTAACTACAAACCTTTCCACTAACCTGTCCTGTGGGACCCTCACCATGTAACCCTCATGTCCATGCTGTCTCTGGAGGAGCAAATAGGAGACAAGATCTCCTGTAACCTAAAATGAACCAAAGCTTCCTCCAAGTTTCTTGTCCAGCTGAGTTTAACATCAGTTTATCATCAGGAAACAAAATAATAAAGTGGAACAAGAACTTCTTTCTTCTATTTCTCTCTCATTTTAACTTCTCCGTGTCCCTAAACAAGACAGACGATCACGCTGCAGCTGCCGTCATTGACCCCGCCCCCTACCCCGAGACCGGATCTCCCAGCATTACAACACTCGGTCTGACTGAGCGCTAAATTATGAAAATAATAATATGTGTTTGGAGCATCGGTTTGGAGGGGCGTCCTCCGATCCTCTCGTGTGTCTCTCTCTCTCTGTCTCGGTTGCTGATCGAGCGAGCGGAGCGCGCTGCATGACAACCCGCTCAATTAACATAATTCACGGCCCAAATCCAACAGAACCGGTCAGGATGATTCGGTTCCAGTTTGGTCTCAGGTTACAACTCAAGCGCTCAGCCCTGCAGTACCACGTTAAGGCGGAACCACTTGGTAAATGGGGAGGACACTCACTCTGACAGATTTGGATGCTGTGCTGGTGCCGCCATTAAAAAAACAAAACTACATTGCACTATAATCGATTATGGCGTACTCTTCTACGATGCAGAATCGTTTATGTCCGCATCCCGATGCATCGATTATTTGATTATTTTCCTCAGCTCTATTCTGCAGCATAATCAGCACGTTCTCTTTGAACTTGATATCAAATTTTCGCCTCCTCTTTGTCTCCGCACGGTTAAAGTTACCCTTGCGGTCTATCACTGGCAAATCAAAAGTGAGATGGATGACACAACCGCCCCCCGTACTTGCTTGTTACCACATTCCACCCGGCCACAATAAAAAAACGGCCATTATTCACCTCCGCCGACCAAAATATGATACCCGGCAGTTAATTAAATACAGGCTAATATTAGAGGATTTACGGTAAATCCTATTTAACCGAGACTGAATGAGGAAAGTGGATGTCCACTGATCAGAGGTTGAGTGGTTTGATTCCAGTCTCCAGAAGGTCTTGTGCTGAAGTGCCCTTGGGCAGAACAGTGTTTCCGTTACATAGGCGTAGCTGTGGCGGCCTGCCACGACTGAAATCCCAGCACCATGCCTACAAGATCCCAAGTTTTATTGAAATTTTTTTTTTGCGCCGTTTCCCGAAAAAGCATCGGGAACTACTCTGTTGTTGCTGATGATCACAGCCGGCAGGCAGCAAAGAGGAGGAGGCGGGGCAGGGTGGTTACAGCTAGGGATGAGCCGGATACTCGTTTCAGACGAGTATCCGGTACGGAGTAAAACTAGTAAATATCTGTAGTTGTGCTGAAGGAAAATCCTCATTGGGTAACTGACTGTCTTCACGCTCAGTGATTGGCCAGTCACATAGAGCGCCCTACCCTCCCTACACACAAAACTGCAGCCGGGAGCTCAGTCCGTCCGGCCCATCCACGCGCGCGCGCACACACACACACACACACACACACACACACACACAGTAACAGATGTCTTTGCTTGCTTCACTGTTGCTCACGTTTCTTCGGTGCTCCCTAGGTTTTCTTCAGCTCGCCTCTTTGTCGGTTGAATATTTAAAGTTACTTTTTTCGTAAGGTACGTGGTGCATTTGATAAGACAGAGCTGAAAACGGCTCGTGCATGCGTCGGTCACTGCCTGCGCTCTGGTCGGGTTTTTTTTAATTATTATTTTAACTCTCTCCCTCTCTCTCTCACACACACACACACACACACACACACACACACACACACCTCAATCAACATTGTTTTGTTTAACTGTGTGTGGGAAAAATTCCAACGTTAGGAAAAAATCAGTTTAATCAAATGAAAATAAAATGCTTCTAGTATTTCATATTTCCTAGTTCCTACTGCATGAGTTCAGATGTATTAATTCATGCTGTGATACTCTCTAAAACCAGACTGAAATTCCTCAAACAGAGCATTAGTGTTTAAATGCTCACAAACTGCGTTAGTGAGAGTTACAAATGATATTCTCGTGGCCTCAGGTGAGAATCTTGTGTCTGTTCTAGTCTTGTTAGATCTCAGTGTTGCCTTTGACACAGTTGATCACAATGTTCTGTTAGAAAGACTTAAACATGTTGTAGGGATCAAAGGAACAGCGTTAGGCTGGTTTAAATCCTACCTGTCTGACAGATTTCATTTTGTAAATTAGGGCTGCAACAACGAATCGATAAATTCGATGAAAATCGATTACTAAAAGCGTTGGCAAAGAATTGCGTCATTGATTCGTTGTGTCACACAACTCTTCCAAAAGCCCCCTCCTTCCTGCCCGCCGTTGCGCGCAGACCGCCGACCGGAGCAAGTCAGATCAGCGCGAGGGAGAGCCGGCAGGTGTTTGGAAGAGGAACATGGCAGAAGCAGCGATACCCAAAAAAGTAAGAACTTCTAAAGTTTGGGAGCATTTTCAGTTAAATCAGGCGAAGACATTCGTTACCTGCAACGTTTGTAGGTCAGACTTAGCATGGCACGGGTGTACTACGGTGATGATGCAACATCTTAAACGGAAGCATCGGAATCATCAGCGAGGAAGGAGAGAGCTCTGTGTCCGGGTAAGTTAAAAACTTTTCAAAAGTGATTCACCCAAGTCCCGGATTATTACACAGGCTAGACATGCCCTAAGCTCGTAAAAAAAGTCTATAAAATCGTAAACGCGACGCTATTAGATAAACGGGGGGGACTCGCACTGCTTCGAACCGGTTCCGCCGTCACATTCCCGCAGAAACAGGTTGATCACACCGGGGCCAGACTACTAGCATGTGGCTTTACAACCACAATGTCCTCGGAAGTGAAAACGCTTTTAAAAGTGAGGGAGGAGTCCTAACTGTTGCTGCAGGCGTGTTGTGTGAGAGTGCAGTTGTATACTGGTTAATATATTTTTGGGTTCAGTTGCTTTCATGTGGCCTAATGTGAGTCTATGTGGGATCATTGGAATGATCAGCAGCATTTCTTGATGTGACTTTATGGCAGTTGCCCAGGGCATCATGACAAGGAGGATGGCATTCATTTACTTTGTTTTATTTGGTAGTTTTCAGTCATTTTTGGAAATAGTGATTCATTTTGATTAATTCACAGCCTATGTTTAATTACATTTAAAAATTAGTTGTTTGACATCCCCAATTTTAATAAATGTCTACAGATGAGATCAAACAAAACAGATGAGAATTCTCCTTAAAGAGCAAGTCACCCCCAAATAAACTTTTTTTTGCTTATAAACTAAATAAATGAGTGTCTAATCGTGCTGCAGACACGTGTCATCAATAATTTGGCACTTCAGTGCATCTTAGTTAAAATTTAAATATTCTGCCTAAAACTGGCAGTGTTGTGCCGTTGTCAGGTAAAAACTCTGCACTGTATTTTAATTTAAATCTGCCACCGCTATTGGCTAAGGAGTATACTATGATGTAAACTGGTACATTATGATGTCACAATGCTGTCGTGAGCCTGAGTGTGTGTGTATTTGTTAGCGGCTCCGCCCTCTCGGTCTGCCAGGGCCAGGCAACAGCATTTGTTGCATTTTTCAAACATGAAGTGGGAGTGGAGTTAGACTCTGGTAGGGGTTGACTTGCTCTTTAAGCTGTTTAACTTGGACCAAGCATTTTAGGTCACAGACAGGTGTAGCTTAAGGTCTCTGCCTATACACCTAATAAGACAATTTAGGTGATGGCATGTTGTTTTTCTGCTATTGAACTGTTTTCTAATAATGTTGTGTTTAATAAAGTGAAGGAAGGAGAGAAATAACGTTTCCCTAGCAGTTTTTAAAAATGTCCCCATGTAATCCGATTAATCGATTAATCGTGTCGAGACCCCATCCGATTCATCGATTATCCAAATAATCGTTTGTTGCAGCCCTATTGTAAATGTACATGACAAATTGTCTTCATACTCCAGGGTTACTTGTGGAGTACCACAGGGTTCAGTGCTTGGATCAATTCTTTTTACTATATATATGCTCCCAATTGGTAAAATCATTAGAAAGCATGGGATAAACTTCCACTGTTATGCTGACGATACTCAGTTATATTTATCCATTAACCCTGATGAACCTAATCGGTTGGGTAGATTACAGGCTTGTCTTGAGGACATAAAAAATTGGATGACTCTAAAATTTTTGCTTTTAAATCAAGACAAGACGGCAGTTATCTTTGGACCAGAAATCCAGAAAAGGAAATTGCTTAGCCAATCACCTGACCTGAATGGCA